>NC_142502.1:110162500-110170000 GCF_057876585.1 Rhinolophus sinicus
GTTAGTTTTCTTGTTAGGGTTAGGTTAGTTTTAGGTTTTGTTAGGGTTAGGGTTAGAGTTAGGGTTAGGGTTAGGGTTAGGATTAGATTTAGGATTTAGAGTTAGGGTTAGGGTTAGGTTTGTTTTAGGGTTAGGGTTAGGGTTAGTTTTGCGTTAGGTTTAGTGTTAGGGTTGGGTTAGCGTTAGGGTTAGAGTTAGGGTTAGGGTTAGGTTAGGATTAGGGATAGGGTTAGGGTTAATATTAGGGTTAGGGTTAGGTTTGCGTTAGGGTTAGGGTAAGGGTTAGGGTTAGGGTTAGGGTTAAGGTTAGGGTTAGGGTTAGGGTTAGGGTTAGGGTTAGGGTTAGGGTTAGGGTTAGGTTTGCGATAGGGTTAGGGTTAGTATTTGCGTTAGGTTTGCGTTAGTGTTTTCGTTAGGTTTAGGGTTAGAGTTAGGGTTATGGTTAGGGTTAGGGTTAGGGTTAGGGTAGGGTTGGGGTTAGGGTTAGAGTTAGGTTAGGGTTAGGGTTAATGTTAGTTTTCGAGTTAGGGTTCGGTTTAGTTTTAGGTTGTGTCTTGGTTAGGGTTAGTGTTAGGGTTAGGTTTGCGATAGGGATAGGGTTAGGGTTAGGGTTAGTGTTAGTATTAGGTTTAGGTTTGCGTTACGATTAGGGTTAGGGTTATGGTTATGGTTAGGGTTAGGTTTGCATGAGGGTTAGGTTTAGGATTAGGTTTAGGGTTAGGGTTACGATTAGGGTTAGGTTTGTTTAAGGGTTAGGGTTAGGGTTAGGTTTGCGTTAGGCTTAGGGTTAGGGTTATGTTAGGGTTAGGGTTAGGGTTAGGGTTAGGTTACGGTTAGGGTTAGGGTTAGGGTTAGGTTTGCGTTAGGGTTAGGGTTAGGGTTAGGGTTAGGGTTATGTTATTGTTAGGGTTAGGGTTAGGGTTAGGTTAGGGTTAGGGTTAGGGTTAGGGTTAGGGTTAGGTTTAGGTTTAGGGTTAGGTTTGCGTTAGGGTTAAGCTAAGGATAGGGTTAAGTATTCGTTAGGGTTAGGGTTAGGGTTAGGGTTAGGGTTAGGGTAGCTTTTCGTTAGTGTTAGGGTTAGGGTTAGGGTTAGGATTAGAGTTAGGCTTAGGGTTAGGGTTAGGGTTAGGTTTGTGTTAGGGTTAGGGTTAGGTTTAGGGTTAGGGTTAGTGTTAAGTTTGCTTTAGGTTTAGGGTTAGGGTTAGGGCTAGGTTTAGGTTTCTGTTAGGGTTAGGGTTAGGTTTAGGGATAGCGTTAGGGTTAGGGTTAGGTTTAGGGTTAGGTTTGCGTTAGGGTTAGGGTTAGGGTTAGGGTTAGTGTTAGGTTTGCGTTAGGGTTAGGGTTAGGTTTAGGTTTATTGTTAGGGTAGGGATAGGGTTATGGTTAGTGTTAGTCCTGCGTTATTGTTAGGGTTAGGGTTAGGGTTAGGGTTAGGGTTAGGTTTGCGTTAGGGTTAGGTTTAGGTTTAGGGTTAGGGTTAGTGTTAGGTTTGCTTTAGGTTTAGGGTTAGGGTTAGGGTTAGGGTTATGGTTTGCGTTAGGGTTAGGGTTAGGGTTAGGTTTAGGTTTAGGGTTAGGGTTAGAATTAATGTTAGTGTTAGGGTTAGGTTTGCGTTAGGGTTAGGGTTACTATTAGGGTTAGGGTTAGGGTTAGGTTTAAGTTTAGGATTAGGGTAAGGTTTGCGTTAGGGTTAGGGTTATGGTTACGGTTAGGGTAAGGGTTAGGGTTAGGGTTAGGGTTAGGGCTAGGATTTAGGGTTAGGGTTAGGGTTAGTGTTAGGGTCAGGTTTAGCGTTAGGGTTTTAAGGTTAGCGTTAAGTTTATGATTATGTTTGCGTTAAGGTTAGGGTTAGTGTTAGGGTTAGGTTTAGGGTTAGGTTTTGGGTTAGGGTTAGGTTTTCGTTAGGTTTAGGGTTATCATTAGGGTTAGGGTTAGGTTTGCGTTAGGGTTAGGTTTAGGATTAGGGTTAGGGTTAGGGTTAGGGTTAGGTTTGCGATAGGGTTGGGGTTAGGGTTAAGAATAGGGTTAGGTTTGCGTTAGGGTTAGTTTTAGGGTAATGTTTAGGGTTAGGGTTAGGTTTAGGGTTAGGGTTAGGGTTTACGGTTAGGGTTAGTGTTAGGGTAAGGGTTAGGGTTGGGTTAGGTTTGCGATAGGGTTAGGGTTAGAGTTAGGGTAGGGTTAGGGTTAGGGTTAGGAATAGGGTTATGGTTAGGTTGGGGTTAGGGTTAATGTTAGTTTTCTGATTAGGGTTAGGTTAGTTTTAGGTTTTGTTAGGGTTAGGGTTAGGGTTAGTGTTAGTGTTAGCTTTCCGTCAGTTTTAGGGTTAGGATTAGGTTTAGGGTTTAGGGTTAGGGTTAGGGTTAGGTTTGTTTTAGGTTTAGGGTTAGGGTTAGTTTTGCGTTAGGTTTAGTGTTAGGGTTGGGTTAGCGTTAGGGTTAGAGTTAGGGTTAGGGTTAGGTTAGGGTTAGGGATAGGGTTAGGGTTAATGTTAGGGTTAGGGTTAGGTTTGCGTTAGGGTTAGGGTAAGGGTTAGGGTTATGGTTAGGGTTAAGGTTAGGGTTATGGTTAGGTTTAGGGTTAGGGTTAGGGTTAGGGTTAGAGTTATGGTTAGGTATAGGTTTGCGATAGGGTTAGGGTTAGCATTTGCGTTAGGTTTGCGTTAGGGTTTTCCTTAGGTTTAGAGTTAGAGTTAGGGTTACAGTTAGGGTTAGGGTTAGGGTTAGGGAAGGGTTAGGGTTAGGGTTAGGGTTAGGTTAGGGTTAGGGTTAATGTTAGGTTTCGGGTTAGGGTTAGGTTTAGATTTAGGTTGTGTTAGGGTTAGGGTTAGGGTTAGGGTTAGGTTTGCGTTAGTGTTAGGGTTAGGGTTAGGGTTAGGGTTAGGTTTACGTAATGGTTAGGGTTAGGATTAGGTTTAGGGTTAGGGTTAGTGTTAGGTTTGCGTTAGGTTTAGGGTTAGGGTTAGGTTTATTGTTAGTGTTAGGGTTAGGTTTGCGTTAGGGATAGGGTTAGGGTTAGGGTTATGGTTAGGGTTAGGGTTAGGTTTAGGTTTAGGTTTAGGGTTAGGTTTGCGTTAGGGTTAAGCTAAAGTTAGGGTTAGGTATTCGTTCGGGTTAGAGTTAGGGTTAGGGTTAGGGTTAGCTTTTCGTTAGTGTTAGGGTTAGGGTTAAGGTTAGGGTTAGAGTTAGGCTTAGGGTTAGGTTTAGTATTAGGTTTTTGTTAGGGTTAGGGTTAGGTTTAGGGTTAGGGTTAGTGTTAAGTTTGCGTTAGTTTTAGGGTTAGGGTTAGGGTTAGGTTTAGGTTTCTGTTAGGGTTAGGGTTAGGTTTAGGGTTAGCGTTAGGTTTAGGGTTAGGTTTAGGGTTAGGTTTGCGTTAGGGTTAGGGTTAGGGTTAGGGTTAGTGTTAGGTTTGCGTTAGGGTTAGGGTTAGGTTTAGGTTTAGCGTTAGGGTTAGGGTTAGGGTTAATGTTATGGTTAGGGTTAGGTTTGCGTTAGGGTTAGGTTTAGGGTAAGGTTTAGGGTTAGGGTTAGGTTTAGGGTTAGGGTTAGGGTTTAGGGTTCGGGTACGGGTTAGGGTTAGGATTAGGGTTGGTGTTAGGTTTGCGATAGGGTTAGGTTTAGGGTTAGGTTTAGGGTTAAGGTTAGGTTTAGGGTTAGGGTTAGGATTTGGGGTTAGGGTTAGGGTTAGGGTTAGGGTTAGTGTTAGGTTAGGGTTAGGGTTAATGTTAGTTTTCGGGTTAGCGTTAGGTTAGGTTTTAGTTTGTGTTAAGGTTAGGGTTAGGGTTAGGGTTAGGGTTAGGGTTATGGTTAGGGTTAGGTTTGAGTTACGGTTAGGGTTAGGGTTCGGGTTAGGGTTAGGGTTAGCTTTGCGTCAGGGTTTGGGTTAGGATTAGGTTTAGGGTTAGGGTTAGGGTTAGGTTTGCGTTAGGGTTAGGGTTAGGGTTAGCTTTGCGTTAGTGTTAGGGTTAGGGTTAGGGTTAGGGTTAGGGTTAGGTTTGCGTTAGGGTTAGGTTTAGGTTTAGGTTTTAGGGTTAGTGTTAGGTTTGCTTTAGGTTTAGGCTTAGGGTTAGTGTTAGGATTAGGGTTTGGTTTCTGTTAGGGTTAGGGTTAGGTTTAGGGTTATGGTTAGGTTTGCGATAGGGATAGGGTTAGGTTTAGGGTTAGTGTTCGTGTTAGGTTTAGGTTTGCGTTATAGTTAGGGTTAGGGTTATGGTTTTGGTTAGGGTTAGGTTTGCGTCAGGGTTAGGTTTAGGATTAGGTTTAGGGTTATGGTTACGATTAGGGTTAGGTTTGTTTCAGGGTTAGGGTTAGGGCAGGTTTGCGTTAGGGTTAGGGTTAGGGTTAGGGTTAAGGTTAGGTTTGCGTTAGGGTTAGGGTTAGGGTTAGGTTTTGGTTTAGGGTTAGGGTTAGAGTTAATGTTAGGGTAAGGGTTAGGTTTGCGTTAGGGTTAGGGTTACTGTTAGGGTTAGGGTTAGGGTTAGGGTTAAGGTTAGGATTAGGGTAAGGTTTGAGTTAGGGTTAGGGTTATGGTTACGGTTAGGGTTAGGGTTAGGGTTAGGGTCAGGGCTAGGTTTAGGGTTAGGGTTAGGGTTAGGGTCAGGTTTAGCGTTAGGGTTTTAAGTTTAGCGTTAAGTTAGGGTTAGGGTTAGGGTTAGGGTTAGGATTAGGGTTAGGGTTAGGGTTAGGTTAGGGTTAGGGTTAGGGTTAGGGTTATGGTTAGGTTTAGGGTTAGGGTTAGGTTAGGGTTAGGTTAGGGTTAGGGTTAATGTTAGTTTTCGGGTTAGCGTTAGGTTAGGTTTTAGTTTGTGTTAAGGTTAGGGTTAGGGTTAGGGTTAGGGTTAGGGTTATGGTTAGGGTTCGTTTGAGTTACGGTTAGGGTTAGGGTTCGGGTTAGGGTTAGGGTTAGCTTTGCGTCAAGGTTCGGGTTAGGATTAGGTTTAGGGTTAGGGTTAGGGTTAGGGTTAGTTTAGGGTTAAGGTTAGGGTTACGGTTAGGGTTAAGATTAGGGTAGTGTTAGGGTTAGGGATAGGGTTAGGGTTAAGTTAGGGTTAGGGTTAATGTTAGGTTTCGGGTTAGGGTTAGCTTTAGGGTTAGGGTTGGGTTAGGTTTGCGTTAGGGTTAGGGCTAGGGTTAGGGTTAGTTTTAAGGTTAGGTTTAGAAAAGGTTTGCGTTACAGTTAGGGTTACTATTAGGGTTAGTATTAGCGATAGGGCTAGGGTTTAGGTTTAGGGTTAGGGTTAGGGTTAGGGTTAGGGTTCGGGTTAGGTTTAGTGTTAGCTTTGCGTTAGTGTTAGGGTTAGGGTTAGGGTTAGGGTTAGGTTTGCGTTAGGGTTAGGGTTAGGGTTAGGGTTAGTGTTAGCTTTGCGTTAGTGTTAGGGTTAGGGTTAGGGTTAGGGTTACGGTTAGGGTTAGGATTGCGTTAGGGTTAGGTTTAGGTTTAGGTTTAGGGTTAGTGTTAGGTTTGCTTTAGGTTTAGGGTTAGGGTTAGGGTTAGGGTTTGGTTTCTGTTAGGGTTAGGGTTAGGTTTAGGGTTAGGGTTAGGTTTGCGATAGGGATAGTGTTAGGTTTAGGGTTAGTGTTAGTGTTAGGTTTCGGTTTGCGTTACGGATAGGGTTAGGGTTATAGTTATGGTTAGGGTTAGGTTTGCATCAGGGTTAGGTTTAGGATTAGGTTTAGGTTAGGGTTACGATTAGGGTTAGGGTTAGGGTTGAGGTTAGGTTTAGGTTTGTTTTAGGGTTAGGGTTAGGGTTAGGTATGCATTAGGGTTAGGGTTAGGGTTATGGTTAGGGTTAGGGTTAGGGTTAGGTTAGGGTTAGGGTTAGTGTTAGGGTTAGGGTTAGGTTAGGGTTAGGGTTAGGGTTAGGATTAGGGTTAGGTTTAGGCTTAGGTTTAGGGTTAGGTTTGCGTTAGGGTTATGGTAAGTGTTAGGTTTAGGTATTCGTTAGGGTTAGGGTTAGGGTTAGGTTTAGGGTTAGCTTTGCGTTAGTGTTAGGGTTAGGGTTAGGGTTAGGGTTAGGGTTAGGTATGCGTTAGGGTTAGCGTTAGGGTTAGGGTTAGGGTTAGGGTTTGGGTTAGCTTTGCTTTAGTGTTAGGGTTAGGGTTAGGGTTAGGGTTAGGTTTGTTTTAGGGTTAGGGTTAGGGTTAGTTTTGCGTTAGGTTTAGTGTTAGGGTTGGGTTAGCGTTAGGGTTAGGGTTAGGGTTAAGGTTAGGTTAGGGTTAAAGTTAGGGTTAGGGTTAGGGTTAGGTTTAGGGTAGTGTTATGGTTAGGGTTAGGGTTAGGGTTAGGTTAGGGTTAGGGTTAATGTTAGGTTTCGTGTTAGGGTTAGCTTTAGGGTTAGGGTTGGGTTAAGTTTGCGTTAGGGTTAGGGCTAGGGTTAGGGTTAGTTTAGGGTTAGGGTTAGGGTAAGTTTTGCGTTAGGGTTAGGGTTAGGGTTAGGGTTAGGGTTAGGGTTAAGGTTAGGGTTAGGGTTAGGTTTAGTGTTAGGTTTAGGGTTAGGGTTAGGGTTAGGTTTAGGTTTGCGATACGGTTAGGGTTAGTATTTGGGATAGGTTTGCGTTAGGGTTTTCGTTAGGTTTAGGGTTAGGGTTAGGGTTAGTGTTAGGGTTAGGGTTAGGGTTAGGATTAGGGTAGGTTAGGGTTAGGGTTAGGGTTAGGGTTAGGTTTGGGTTAGGGTTAATGTTAGTTTTCGAGTTAGAGTTAGGTTTAGCTTTAGGTTGTGTTAAGGTTAGGGTTAGTGTTAGGGTTAGGTTTGCGTTAGGGATAGGGTTAGGGTTAGGTTTATTGTTAGTGTTAGGGTTAGGTTTGCGTTACGGTTAGGGTTAGGGTGATGGTTATGCTTAGGGTTAGGTTTGCGTTAGGGTTAGGTTTAGGATTAGGTTTAGGGTTAGAGTTACGGTTAGGGTTAGGTTTGTTTTAGGGTTAGTATTAGGGTTAGGTTTGCGTTAGGGTTAGGGTTAGGGTTAGGGTTATGTTAGGGTTAGGGTTAGGGTTAGGGTTAGGTTAGGGTTAGGTTTAGGGTTAGGGTTAGGGTTATGGTTAGGGTTAGGGTTAGGTTTAAGTTTAGGTTTAGGGTTAGGTTTGCGTTAGGGTTAAGCTAAAGTTAGGGTTAGGTATTCGTTAGGGTTTGGGTTAGGGTTAGGGTTAGGTTAGGGTTAGGGTTAGGGTTAGGGTTAGGGTTAGGGTTAGGGTTAGGGTTAGGTTAGGGTTAGGGTTAGGGTTAGGGTTAGGGTTAGGGTTAGGGTTAGGTTTGCGTCAGGTTTAGGTTTAGGATTAGGATTAGGGTTAGGGTTACGATTAGGGTTTGGGTTAGGGTTAGGGTTAGGTATGCATTAGGGTTAGAGTTAGGGTTATGGTGAGGGTTAGGGTTAGGGTTAGTTTAGGGTTAGGGTTAGGGTTAGGGTTAGGGTTAGGTTAGGGTTAGGGTTAGGGTTAGGGTTAGGGTTAGGGTTAGGTTTAGGGTTAGGTTTAGGGTTAGGTTTGCGTTAGGGTTATGGTAAGTGTTAG
>NC_142502.1:110172500-110177500 GCF_057876585.1 Rhinolophus sinicus
AGGGTTAGATTTGCGTTAGGGTTAGGGTTACTGTTAGGGTTAGGGTTAGGGTTAGGATTAAGGTTAGGATTAGGGTAAGGTTTGCGTTAGAGTTAGGGTTATGGTTACGGTTAGGGTTAGGGTTAGGGTTAGGGTCAGGGCTAGGGTTTAGGGTTAAGGTTAGGGTTAGGGTTAGGGTCAGGTTTAGCTTTAGGGTTTTAAGGTTAGCGTTAAGTTAGGGTTAGGGTTAGGGTTAGGGTTAGGGTTAGGGTTAGGGTTATGGTTAGGGTTAGGGTTAGGGTTAGGTTAGGGTTAGGGTTAGGGTTAGAGTTAGGTTAAAGTTAGGGTTTGGGTTAGGGTTAGGTTTGTGTTAGGGTTAGGGTTAGGTTTAGGGTTATGGTTAGTGTTAGGTTTGCGTTAGGTTTAGGGTTAGGGTTAGGATTAGGGTTAGGTTTCTGTTAGGGTTAGGGTTAGGGTTAGGGTTAAGGTTAGGTTTGCATTAGGGTTAGGTTAGGGTTAGGTTTAGGGTTAGGATTAGGTTTGCGATAGGGTTAGGGTTAGGGTTAGGGTCAGGTTTGTGTTAGGGATTTCGTTATGTTTAGGGTTAGGTTTAGGGTTAGGGTTAGGGTTAGGGTTAGTGTAGGGTTAAGGTTAGGGTTAGGGTTAGGGTTAGGTTAGGGTTAGGGTTAATGTTAGGTTTCGGGTTAGGGTTAGGTTTAGATTTAGGTTGTGTTAGGGTTAGGGTTAGGGTTAGGGTTAGGTTTGCGTTAGGGTTAGGGTTAGGGTTAGGGTTAGGTTTGCGTAATGGTTAGGGTTAGGATTAGGTTTAGGGTTAGGGTTAGTGTTAGGTTTGCGTTAGGTTTAGGGTTAGGGTTAGGTTTATTGTTAGTGTTAGGGTTAGGTTTGCGTTAGGGATAGGGTTAGGGTTAGGTTTATTGTTAGTGTTAGGGTTAGGTTTGCGTTACGGTTAGGGTTAGGGTGATCGTTATGCTTAGGGTTAGGTTTGCGTTAGGGTTAGGGTTAGGATTAGGTTTAGGGTTAGAGTTACGGTTAGGGTTAGGTTTGTTTTAGGGTTAGGGTTAGGGTTAGGTTTGCGTTAGGTTTAGGGTTAGGGTTAGGGTTATGTTAGGGTTAGGGTTAGGGTTAGGGTTAGGTTAGGGTTAGGGTTAGGGTTAGGGTTAGGGTTAGGGTTAGGGTTAGGTTTAGGTTTAGGTTTAGGGTTAGGTTTGCGTTAGGGTTAAGCTAAGGTTATGGTTAGGTATTCGTTAGGGTCAGGGTTAGGGTTAGGGTTAGGGTTAACTTTTCGTTAGTGTTAGGGTTAGGGTTAGGGTTAGGGTTAGAGTAGGCTTAGGGTTAGGTTTATGGTTAGGTTTTTGTTAGGGTTAGGGTTAGGTTTAGGGTTAGGGTTAGTGTTAAGTTTGAGTTAGGTTTAGGGTTAGGGTTAGGGTTAAGTTTAGGATTCTGTTAGGGTTAGGGTTAGGTTTAGGGTTAGCGTTAGGTTTAGGGTTAGGTTTAGGGTTAGGTTTGCGTTAGGGTTAGGGTTAGGGTTAGGGTTAGTGTTAGGTTGGCGTTAGGGTTAGGTTTAGGTTTAGGGTTAGGGTTAGGGTTAGGGTTAATGTTAGGGTTAGGGTTAGGTTTGCGTTAGGGTTAGGTTTAGGGTAAGGTTTAGGGTTAGGGTTAGGTTTAGGGTTAGGGTTAGGGTTTAGGGTTAGGGTTAGGGTTAGGGTTAGGGTTAGGGTTGGGTTAGGTTTGCGATAGGGTTAGGTTTAGGGTTAGGTTTAGGGTAAAGGTTAGGTTTAGGGTTAGGGTTAGGGTTTAGGGTTAGGGTTAGGGTTTGGTTAGATTTAGGGTTAATGTTAGTTTTCGGGTTAGCGTTAGGTTAGGTTTTAGTTTGTGTTAAGGTTAGGGTTAGGGTTAGGGTTAGGGTTAGGGTTATGGTTAGGGTTAGGTTTGAGTTACGGTTAGGTTTAGGATTCGGGTTAGGGCTAGGGTTAGCTTTGCGTCAGGGTTCGGGTTAGGATTAGGTTTAGGGTTAGGGTTAGGGTTAGGGTTAGTTTAGGGTTAAGGTTAGGGTTACGGTTAGGGTTAAGATTAGGGTAGTGTTACGGTTAGGGATAGGGTTAGGGTTAAGTTAGGGTTAGGGTTAATGTTAGGTTTCGGGTTAGGGTTAGCTTTAGGGATAGGGTTGGGTTATGTTTGCGTTAGGGTTAGGGCTAGGGTTAGGGTTAGTTTTAAGTTTAGGGTTAGGGTTAGGGTTAGGGTTAGGTTAGGGTTAGGGTTAGGGTTAGGGTTATGGTTAGGGTTAGGGTTAGGTTTAGGTTTAGGTTTAGGGTTAGGTTTGCGTTAGGGTTAAGCTAAAGTTAGGGTTAGGTATTCGTTCGGGTTAGAGTTAGGGTTAGGGTTAGGGTTAGCTTTTCGTTAGTGTTAGGGTTAGGGTTAGGGTTAGGGTTAGAGTTAGGATTAGGGTTAGGTTTAGTATTAGGTTTTTGTTAGGGTTAGGGTTAGGTTTAGGGTTAGGGTTAGTGTTAAGTTTGCGTTAGGTTTAGGGTTAGGGTTAGGGTTAGGTTTAGGTTTCTGTTAGGGTTAGGGTTAGGTTTAGGGTTAGCGTTAGGTTTAGGGTTAGGTTTAGGGTTAGGTTTGCGTTAGGGTTAGGGTTAGGGTTAGGGTTAGTGTTAGGTTTGTGTTAGGGTTAGGGTTAGGTTTAGGTTTAGGGTTAGGGTTAGGGTTAGGGTTAATGTTATGGTTAGGGTTAGGTTTGCGTTAGGGTTAGGTTTAGGGTAAGGTTTAGGGTTAGGGTTAGGTTTAGGGTTAGGGTTAGGGTTCAGGGTTAGGGTTCGGGTTAGGGTTAGGATTAGGGTTGGGGTTAGGTTTGCGATAGGGTTAGGTTTAGGGTTAGGTTTAGGGTTAAGGTTAGGTTTAGGGTTAGGGTTAGGATTTGGGCTTAGGGTTAGGGTTAGGGTTAGGTTTAGTGTTAGGTTAGGGTTAGGGTTAATGTTAGTTTTCGGGTTAGCGTTAGGTTAGGTTTTAGTTTGTGTTAAGGTTAGGGTTAGGGTTAGGGTTAGGGTTAGGGTTATGGTTAGGGTTAGGTTTGAGTTACGGTTAGGGTTAGGGTTCGGGTTAGGGTTAGGGTTAGCTTTGCGTCAGGGTTTGGGTTAGGATTAGGTTTAGGGTTAGGGTTAGGGTTAGGTTTGCGTTAGGGTTAGGGTTAGGGTTAGCTTTGCGTTAGTGTTAGGGTTAGGGTTAGGGTTAGGGTTAGGGTTAGGTTTGCGTTAGGGTTAGGTTTAGGTTTAGGTTTTAGGGTTAGTGTTAGGTTTGCTTTAGGTTTAGGCTTAGGGTTAGTGTTAGGATTAGGGTTTGGTTTCTGTTAGGGTTAGGGTTAGGTTTAGGGTTAGGGTTAGGTTTGCGATAGGGATAGGGTTAAGTTTAGGGTTAGTGTTCGTGTTACGTTTAGGTTTGCGTTATGGTTAGGGTTAGGGTTATGGTTTTGGTTAGGGTTAGGTTTGCGTCAGGGTTAGGTTTAGGATTAGGTTTAGGGTTATGGTTACGATTAGGGTTAGGTTTGTTTCAGGGTTAGGGTTAGGGTTAGGTTTGCGTTAGGTTTAGGGTTAGGGTTAGGGTTAAGGTTAGGTTTGCATTAGGGTTAGGGTTAGGGTTAGGTTTTGGTTTAGGGTTAGGTTTAGAGTTAATGTTAGGGTAAGGGTTAGGTTTGCGTTAGGGTTAGGGTTACTGTTAGGGTTAGGGTTAGGGTTAGGGTTAAGGTTAGGATTAGGGTAAGGTTTGAGTTAGGGTTAGGGTTATGGTTACGGTTAGGGTTAGGGTTAGGGTTAGGGTCAGGGCTAGGTTTAGGGTTAGGGTTAGGGTTAGGGTTAGGGTCAGGTTTAGCGTTAGGGTTTTAAGGTTAGCGTTAAGTTAGGGTTAGGGTTAGGGTTAGGGTTAGGGTTAGGGTTAGGGTTAGGTTAGGGTTAGGGTTAGGGTTAGGGTTATGGTTATGGTTAGGGTTAGGGTTAGGTTATGGTTAGGTTAGGGTTAGGGTTAATGTTAGTTTTCGGGTTAGCGTTAGGTTAGGTTTTAGTTTGTGTTAAGGTTAGGGTTAGGGTTAGGGTTAGGGTTAGGGTTATGGTTAGGGTTCGGTTTGAGTTACGGTTAGGGTTAGGGTTCGGGTTAGGGTTAGGGTTAGCTTTGCGTCAAGGTTCGGGTTAGGATTAGGTTTAGGGTTAGGTTTAGGGTTAGGGTTAGTTTAGGGTTAAGGTTAGGGTTACGGTTAGGGTTAAGATTAGGGTAGTGTTAGGGTTAGGGATAGGGTTAGGGTTAAGTAAGGGTTAGGGTTAATGTTAGGTTTCGGGTTAGGGTTAGCTTTAGGGTTAGGGTTGGGTTAGGTTTGCGTTAGGGTTAGGGCTAGGTTTAGGGTTAGTTTTAAGGTTAGGTTTAGAAAAGGTTTGCGTTACAGTTAGGGTTACTATTAGGGTTAGTATTAGCAATAGGGCTAGGGTTTAGGTTTAGGGTTAGCGTTAGGGTTAGGGTTAGGGTTCGGGTTAGGTTTAGTGTTAGCTTTGCGTTAGTGTTAGTGTTAGGGTTAGGGTTAGGTTTAGGTTTGCGTTAGGGTTAGGGTTAGGGTTAGGGTTAGGTATGCTTTGGGGTTAGGGTTAGGGTTAGGGTTAGTGTTAGCTTTGTGTTAGTGTTAGGGTTAGGGTTAGGGTTAGGGTTACGGTTAGGGTTAGGATTGCGTTAGGGTTAGGTTTAGGTTTAGGTTTAGGGTTAGTGTTAGGTTTGCTTTAGGTTTAGGGTTAGGGTTAGGGTTAGGGTTTGGTTTCTGTTAGGGTTAGGGTTAGGTTTAGGGTTAGGGTTATGTTTGCGATAGGGATAGTGTTAGGTTTAGGGTTAGTGTTATTGTTAGGTTTCGGTTTGCGTTACGGATAGGGTTAGGGTTATGGTTATGGTTAGGGTTAGGTTTGCATCAGGGTTAGGTTTAGGATTAGGTTTAGGTTAGGGTTACGATTAGGGTTAGGGTTAGGGTTGAGGTT
>NC_142502.1:110182500-110197500 GCF_057876585.1 Rhinolophus sinicus
TTAGGGTTAGGTTAGGGTTAAAGTTAGGTTTAGGGTTAGGGTTAAGTTTAGGGTAGTGTTATGGTTAGGGTTAGGGTTAGGGTTAGGTTAGGGTTAGGGTTAATGTTAGGTTTCGTGTTAGGGTTAGCTTTAGGGTTAGGGTTGTGTTAGGTTTGCGTTAGGGTTAGGGCTAGGGTTAGGGGTAGTTTAGGGTTAGGGTTAGGGTAAAGTTTGCGTTAGGGTTAGGGTTAAGGTTAGTGTTAGGGTTAGGTTTGCGTAATGGTTAGGGTTGGGATTAGGTTTAGGGTTAGGGTTAGTGTTAGGTTTGCGTTAGGTTTTGGGTTAGGGTTATTGTTAGGGTTAGGTTTCTGTTAGGTTTAGGGTTAGGGTTAGGGTTAGGTTTAGGGTTAGGGTTAGGGATAGGTTTAGGTTTGCGTTAGGTTTAGAGTTAGGGTTACGTTTATGGTTAGGGTTAGGTATGCGATAGGTTTAGGGTTAGGGTTAGGGTTAGGTTTGCGTTTGGGTTTTCGTTAGGTTTAGGGTTAGGGTTAGGGTTAGGGTTAGGGTTAGTTTTAGTGTAGTGTTAGGGTTAGGGTTAGGGTTAGAGTTAGGTTAGGGTTAGGGTTAATGTTAGGTTTCGGGTTAGGGTTAGGTTTAGATTTAGGTTGTGTTAGGGTTAGGGTTAGGGTTAGGGTTAGGTTTGCGTTAGTGTTAGTGTTAGGGTTAGGGTTATTGTTATTGTTAGGTTTGCGTTACGAAGGGTTAGGGTTATGGTTAGGGTAATGTTTAGGTTTGCGTAAGGGTTAGGGTTTGGATTAGGTTTAGGGTTAGGGTTAGGTTTAAGTTTGTTTTAGGGTTAGGGTTAGGGTTAAGTATGCATTAGGGTTAGGGTTAGGGTTATGGTTAGGGTTAGGGTTAGGGTTAGGTTAGGGTTAGGGTTAGGGTTAGGGTTAGGTTAGGGTTAGGGTTAGGGTTAGGGTTAGGGTTAGGGTTAGGGTTAGGTTTAGGGTTAGGTTTAGGGTTAGGTTTAGGGTTAGGTTTGCGTTATGGTTATGGTAAGTGTTAGGTTTAGGTATTCGTTAGGGTTAAGTTTAGGGTTAGGGTTAGGGTTAGCTTTGCGTTAGTGTTAGGGTTAGTGTTAGGGTTAGGGTTAGGGTTAGGGTTACGGTTAGGTTTGCGTTACGGTTAGGGTTAGGGTTAGGGTTAGGGTTAGCTTTGCTTTAGTGTTAGGGTTGGGTTAGCGTTAGGGTTAGGTTTAGGTTTAGGGTTAAGTTAGGATTAAATTTAGGGTTAGAGTTAGGGTTAGGTTTAGGGTAGTGTTATGGTTATGGTTAGGGTTAGGGTTAGGTTAGGGTTAGGATTAATGTTAGGTTTCCTGTTAGAGTTAGCTTTAGGTTTAGGGTTGGGTTAGGTTTGCGTTAAGGTTAGGGCTAGGGTTAGGTTTAGTTTAGGGTTAGGGTTAGGGTAAGGTTTGCGTTAGGGTTAGGGTTAGGGTTAGGGTTAGGGTTAAGGTTAGGGTTAGGGTTAGGTTTAGTGTTAGGTTTAGGGTTAGGGTTAGGGTTAGGTTTAGGTTTGCGATACGGTTAGGGTTAGTATTTGGGTTATGCTTGCGTTAGGGTTTTCGTTAGGTTTAGGGTTAGGGCTAGGTTTAGGGTTAGGGTTAGGGTTAGGTTTAGGGTAGGGTTAGGGTTAGGGTTAGGGTTAGGTTTACGTTAGGGTTAGGGTTAATGTTAGTTTTCGAGTTAGGGTTAGGTTTAGCTTTAGGTTGTGTTAAGGTTAGGGTTAGTGTTATGGTTAGGTGCGTTAGGGATAGGGCTAGGGTTAGGTTTACTGTTAGTGTTAGGGTTAGGTTTGCGTTACGGTTAGGGTTAGGGTGATGGTTATGCTTAGGGTTAGGTTTGCGTTAGGGTTAGGGTTAGGATTAGGTTTAGGGTTAGAGTTACGGTTAGGGTTAGGTTTGTTTTAGGGTTAGGGTTAGGGTTAGGATTGCGTTAGGGTTAGGGTTAGGGTTAGGGTTATGTTAGGGTTAAGGTTAGGGTTAGGGTTAGGTTAGGGTTAGGGTTAGGGTTAGGGTTAGGGTTAGGTTTGTTTTAGGGTTAGTGTTAGGGTTAGGATTGCGTTAGGGTTAGGGTTAGGGTTAGGGTTAGGGTTATGTTAGGGTTAGGGTTAGGGTTAGGGTTAGGTTAGTGTTAGGGTTAGGTTTAGGGTTAGGGTTAGGGTTACGTTTAGGTTTAGGTTTAGGGTTAGGATTGCGTTAGGGTTAGTGTTAGGGATAGGGTTAGGGTTATGTTAGGGTTAGGGTTAGGGTTAGGGTTAGGTTAGGGTTAGGGTTAGGGTTAGTGTTAGGGTTAATGTTAGGTTTCGGGTTAGGGTTAGCTTTAGGGTTAGGGTTGGGTTAGGTTTGCGTTAGGGTTAGGGCTAGGGTTAGGGTTAGTTTTAGGGTTAGGTTTAGGGAAAGGTTTGCGTTACAATTAGCGTTACTATTGGGGTTAGTATTAGCGATAGGGCTAGGGTTAGGTTTAGGGTTAGGGTTAGGGTTAGGGTTAGGGTTAGGTTTAGTGTTAGCTTTGCGTTAGTGTTAGGGTTAGGGTTAGGGTTAGGGTTAGGGTTAGGTTTGCGTTAGGGTTAGGGTTAGGGTTAGGGTTAGGTATGCGTTAGGGTTAGGGTTAGGGTTAGGGTTAGTGTTAGCTTTGCGTTAGTGTTAGGGTTAGGGTTAGGGTTAGGCTTAGGCTTAGGGTTGCGTTAGGGTTAGGTTTAGGTTTAGGTTTAGGGTTAGTGTTAGGTTTGCTTTAGGTTTAGTGTTAGGGTTAGGGTTAGCGTTAGGGTTTGGTTTCTGCTAGGGTTAGGGTTAGGTTTAGGGTTAGGGTTAGGTTTGCGATAGGGATAGGGTTAGGTTTAGGGTTAGTGTTAGTGTTAGGTTTAGGTTTGCGTTACGGTTAGGGTTAGGGTTATGGTTATGGATAGGGTTAGGTTTGCGTCATGGTTAGGTTTAGGATTAGGTTTAGGGTTAGGGTTACCATTAGGGTTAGGTTTGTTTCAGGGTTAGGTTTAGGGTTAGGTTTGCGTCAGGGTTAGGGTTAGGGTTAGTGTTATGTTAGGGTTTGGGTTATGGTTAGGGTTAGGGTTAGGGTTAGGTTACGGTTAGGGTTAGGGTTAGGTTTAGGGTTAGGTTTGCGTTAGGGTTAGGGTTAGGTTTAGGGTTAAGGTTAGGTTTGCGTTAGGGTTAGGGTTACTGTTAGGGTTAGGGTTAGGGTTAAGGTTAGGAGTAGGGTAAGGTTTGCGTTAGGGTTAGGGTTATGGTTACGGTTAGGGTTAGGGTTACGGTTAGGGTTAGGGCTAGGGTTTAGGGTTAGGGTTAGGGTTAGGGTTAGGGTCAGGTTTAGCGTTAGGGTTTTAAGGTTAGCGTTAAGTTTATGATTATGTTTGCGTTAAGGTTAGGGTTAGTGTTATGGTTAGGTTTAGGGTTAGGTTTTGGGTTAGGGTTAGTTTTGCGTTAGGGTTAGGGTTAGGGTTAGGGTTTGGGTTAGGGTTAGGTTTGCGTTAGGGTTAGGGTTATCATTAGGGTTAGGGTTAGGTTAGGGTTAGGGTTAATGTTACTTTTTGGGTTAGGGTTAGGTTAGTTTTAGGTTTTGTTAGGGTTAGGGTTAGGGTTAAGGTTAGGGTTAGGGTTAGGTTTAGGGTTAGGGTTAGGGTTAGGGTTAGGTTTGTTTTAGGGTTAGGGTTAGGGTTAGTTTTGCGTTAGGTTTAGTGTTAGGTATGGGTTAGCATTAGGGTTAGAGTTAAAGTTAGGGTTAAGGTTAATGTTAGGGTTAGGGTTAGGTTTGCGTTAGGGTTAGGGTTAGGGTTCGGGTTAGGGTTAAGGTTAGGGTTAGGGTTAGGTTTAGGGTTAGGGTTAGGGTTAGGGTTAGGGTTAGGTTTGCGATAGGGTTAGGGTTAGTATTTGGGTTAGGTTTGCGTTAGGGTTTTCGTTAGGTTTAGGGTTAGAGTTAGGGTTATGGTTATGGTTAGGGTTAGGGTTAGGGTTAGGGTAGGGTTAGGGTTAGGGTTAGGGTTAGTGTTAGGGTTAGGTTAGGGTTAGGGTTAATGTTAGTTTTCGAGTTAGGGTTCGGATTAGCTTTAGGTTGTGTTAGGGTTAGAGTTAGGGTTAGGGTTAGGTTTGCGATAGGGATAGGGTTAGGGTTAGGGTTAGTGTTAGGGTTAGGTTAGGGTTAGGGTTAATGTTAGTTTTCGAGTTAGGGTTCGGTTTAGGGTTAGGTTGTGTTAGGGTTAGAGTTAGGGTTAGGGTTAGGTTTGCGATAGGGATAGGGTAAGGGTTAGGGTTAGGTTTGCGTTTGGGTTTTCGTTAGGTTTAGGGTTATGGTTAGAGTTAGGTTAGGGTTAGGGTTAATGTTAGGTTTCGGGTTAGGGTTAGGTTTAGATTTAGGTTGTGTTAGGGTTAGGGTTAGGGTTAGGGTTAGGTTTGCGTTAGTGTTAGTGTTAGGGTTAGGGTTAGTGTTATTGTTAGGTTTGCGTTACGAAGGGTTAGGGTTATGGTTAGGGTTATGTTTAGGTTTGCGTAAGGGTTAGGGTTAGGATTAGGTTTAGGTTAGGGTTAGTTTTAGGTTTGTTTTAGGGTTAAGGTTAGGGTTAAGTATGCATTAGGGTTAGGGTTCGGGTTATGGATAGGGTTAGGGTTAGGGTTAGGTTAGGGTTAGGGTTAGGGTTAGGGTTAGGGTTAGGTTAGGGTTAGGGTTAGGGTTAAGGTTAGGGTTAGGGGTAGGGTTAGGTTTAGGGTTAGGTTTAGGGTTAGGTTTAGGGTTAGGTTTGCGTTATGGTTATGGTAAGTGTCAGGTTTAGGTATTCGTTAGGGTTAGTGTTAGGGTTAGGTATAGGGTTAGCTTTGCGTTAGTGTTAGGGTTAGTTTTAGGGTTAGGGTTAGGGTTAGGGTTAGGGTTAGTTTTGCGTTACGGTTAGGGTTAGGGTTAGCGTTAGGGTTAGGGTTACGGTTAGCTTTGCTTTAGTGTTAGGGTTGTGTTAGCGTTAGGGTTAGGTTTAGGGTTAGGTTTAGGTTAGGGTTAAAGTTAGGGTTAGAGTTAGGGTTAGGTTTAGGGTACTGTTATGGTTATGGTTAGTGTTAGGGTTAGGTTAGGGTTAGGGTTAATGTTAGGTTTCGTGTTAGAGTTAGCTTTAGGTTTAGGGTTGGGTTAGGTTTGCGTTAATGTTAGGGCTAGGGTTAGGTTTAGTTTAGGGTTAGGGTTAGGGTAAGGTTTGCGTTAGGGTTAGGGTTAGGGTTAGGGTTAGGGTTAGGGTTAAGGTTAGGGTTAGGGTTAGGTTTAGGTTTGCGATACGGTTAGGGTTAGTATTTGGGTTATGTTTGCGTTAGGGTTTTCGTTAGGTTTAGGGTTAGGGCTAGGGTTATGGTTAGGGTTAGGGTTAGGATTAGGGTAGGGTTAGGGTTAGGGTTAGGTTCAGGGTTAGGTTAGGGTTAGGGTTAATGTTAGTTTTCGAGTTAGGGTTAAGTTTAGCTTTAGGTTGTGTTAAGGTTAGGGTTAGTGTTATGGTTAGGTTTGCGTTAGGGATAGGGTTAGGGTTAGGTTTATTGTTAGTGTTAGGGTTAGGATTGCGTTACGGTTAGGGTTAGGGTGATGGTTATGCTTAGGGTTAGGTTTGCGTTAGGGTTAGGGTTAGGATTAGGTTTAGGGTTAGAGTTACGGTTAGGGTTAGGTTTGTTTTAGGGTTAGGGTTAGGGTTAGGATTGCGTTAGGGTTAGGGTTAGGGTTAGGGTTAGGGTTATGTTAGGGTTAAGGTTAGGGTTAGGGTTAGGTTAGGGTTAGGGTTAGGGTTAGGGTTAGGGTTAGGTTTGTTTTAGGGTTAGGGTTAGGGTTAGGATTGCGTTAGGGTTAGGGTTAGGGTTAGGGTTAGGGTTAGGGTTATGTTAGGGTTAGGGTTAGGGTTAGGGTTAGGTTAGGGTTAGGGTTAGGGTTATTGTTAGGGTTAGGGTTAGGGTTACGTTTAGGTTTAGGTTTAGTGTTAGGATTGCGTTAGGGTTAGTGTTAGGGATAGGGTTAGGGTTATGTTAGGGTTAGGGTTAAGGTTAGGGTTAGGTTAGGGTTAGGGTTAGGGTTAGTGTTAGGGTTAATGTTAGGTTTCGGGTAAGGGTTAGCTTTAGGGTTAGGGTTGTGTTAGGTTTGCGTTAGTGTTAGGGCTAGGATTAGGGTTAGTTTTAGGGTTAGGTTTAGGGAAAGGTTTGCGTTACAGTTAGCGTTACTATTAGGGTTAGTATTAGCGATAGGGCTAGGGTTAGGTTTAGGGTTAGGGTTAGGGTTAGGGTTAGGGTTAGCGTTAGGGTTATGTTAGGGTTAAGGTTAGGGTTAGGGTTAGGTTAGGGTTAGGGTTAGGGTTAGGGTTAGGGTTAGGGTTAGGGTTAGGGTTAGGGTTAGGTTAGGGTTAGGGTTAGGGTTAGTGTTAGGGTTAATGTTAGGTTTCGGGTTAGGGTTAGCTTTAGGGTTAGGGTTGGGTTAGGTTTGCGTTAGGGTTAGGGCTAGGGTTAGGGTTAGTTTTAGGGTTAGGTTTAGTGAAAGGTTTGCGATACAGTTAGCGTTACTATTAGGGTTAGTATTAGCGATAGGGCTAGGGTTAGGTTTAGGGTTAGGGTTAGGGTTAGGGTTAGGGTTAGGTTTAGTGTTAGCTTTGCGATAGTGTTAGGGTTAGGGTTAGGGTTAGGGTTAGGGTTAGGTTTGCGTTAGGGTGAGGGTTAGGGTTAGGGTTAGGTATGCGTTAGGGTTAGGGTTAGGGTTAGGGTTAGTGTTAGCTTTGCGTTAGTGTTAGGGTTAGGGTTAGGGTTAGGCTTAGGCTTAGGGTTGCGTTAGGGTTAGGTTTAGGTTTAGGTTTAGGGTTAGTGTTAGGTTTGCTTTAGGTTTAGGGTTAGGGTTAGGGTTAGCGTTAGGGTTTGGTTTCTGCTAGGGTTAGGGTTAGGTTTAGGGTTAGGGTTAGGTTTGCGATAGGGATAGGGTTAGGTTTAGGGTTAGTGTTAGTGTTAGGTTTAGGTTTTCGTTACGGTTAGGGTTAGGGTTATGGTTATGGTTAGGGTTAGGTTTGCGTCATGGTTAGGTTTAGGATTAGGTTTAGGGTTAGGGTTACCATTAGGGTTAGGTTTGTTTCAGGGTTAGGGTTAGGGTTAGGTTTGCGTCAGGGTTAGGGTTAGGGTTAGTGTTATGTTAGGGTTAGGGTTAGGGTTAGGGTTAGGGTTAGGGTTAGGGTTAGGTTACGGTTAGGGTTAGGGTTAGGTTTAGGGTTAGGTTTGCGTTAGGGTTAGGGTTAGGGTTAGGGTTAAAGTTAGGTTTGCGTTAGGGTTAGGGTTAGGGTTAGGTTTACGTTTAGGGTTAGGGTTAGAGTTAATGTTAGGGTAAGGGTTAGGTTTGCGTTAGGGTTAGGGTTACTGTTAGGGTTAGGGTTAGGGTTAAGGTTAAGGTTAGGATTAGGGTAAGGTTTGCGTTAGGGTTAGGGTTATGGTTACGGTTAGGGTTAGGGTTACGGTTAGGGTTAGGGCTAGGGTTTAGGGTTAGGGTTAGGGTTAGGGTTAGGGTCAGGTTTAGCGTTAGGGTTTTAAGGTTAGCGTAAAGTTTATGATTATGTTTGCGTTAAGGTTAGGGTTAGTGTTAGGGTTAGGTTTAGGGTTAGGTTTTGGGTTAGGGTTAGTTTTGCGTTAGGGTTAGGTTTAGGGTTAGGGTTAGGGTTAGGGTTAGGTTTGCGTTAGAGTTAGGGTTATCATTAGGGTTAGGGTTAGGTTAGGGTTAGGGTTAATGTTAGTTTTCGGGTTAGGGTTAGGTTAGTTTTAGGTTTTGTTAGGGTTAGGGTTAGGTTTAGGGTTAGGGTTAGGGTTAGGGTTAGGTTTGTTTTAGGGTTAGGGTTAGGTTAGTTTTGCGTTAGGTTTAGTGTTAAGTATGGGTTAGCATTAGGGTTCGAGTTAAAGTTAGGGTTAGGGTTAATGTTAGGGTTAGGGTTAGGTTTGCGTTAGGGTTAGGGTTAGGGTTCGGGTTAGGGTTAATGTTAGTGTTAGGGTTAGGTTTAGGGTTAGGGTTAGGGTTAGGGTTAGGGTTAGGTTTGCGATAGGGTTAGGGTTAGTATTTGGGTTAGGTTTGCGTTAGGGTTTTCGTTAGGTTTAGGGTTAGAGTTAGGGTTATGGTTATGGTTAGGGTTAGGGTTAGGGTTAGGGTAGGGTTAGGGTTATGGTTAGGGTTAGTGTTAGGGTTAGGTTAGAGTTAGGGTTAATGTTAGTTTTCGAGTTAGGGTTCGGTTTAGCTTTAGGTTGTGTTAGGGTTAGAGTTAGGGTTAGGGTTAGGTTTGCGATAGAGATAGGGTTAGGGTTAGGGTTAGTGTTAGGGTTAAGATAGGGTTAGGGTTAATGTTAGTTTTCGAGTTAGGGTTCGGTTTAGCTTTAGGTTGTGTTAGGGTTAGAGTTAGGGTTAGGGTTAGGTTTGCGATAGGGATAGGGTTAGGGTAAGGTTTGCGTTTGGGTTTTCGTTAGGTTTAGGGTTAGGGTTAGGGTTAGGTTTAGGGTTAGTTTTAGTGTAGTGTTAGGGTTAGGGTTAGGGTTAGAGTTAGGTTAGGGTTAGGGTTAATGTTAGGTTTCGGGTTAGGGTTAGGTTTAGATTTAGGTTGTGTTAGGGTTAGGGTTAGGGTTAGGGTTAGGTTTGCGTTAGTGTTAGTGTTAGGGTTAGGGTTAGTGTTATTGTTAGGTTTGCGTTACGAAGGGTTAGGGTTATGGTTAGGGTTATGTTTAGGTTTGCGTAAGGGTTAGGGTTAGGATTAGGTTTAGGTTAGTGTTAGGTTTAGGTTTGTTTTAGGGATAGGGTTAGGGTTAAGTATGCATTAGGGTTAGGGTTAGGGTTATGGTTAGGGTTAGGGTTAGGGTTAGGTTAGGGTTAGGGTTAGGATTAGGGTTAGGGTTAGGTTAGGGTTAGGGTTAGGGTTAGGGTTAGGGTTAGGTTTAGGGTTAGGTTTAGGGTTCGGTTTAGGGTTAGGTTTGCGTTATGTTTATGGTAAGTGTTAGGTTTAGGTATTCGTTAGGGTTAGGGTTAAGGTTAGGGTTATGGTTAGCTTTGCGTTAGTGTTAGGGTTAGTGTTATGGTTAGGGTTAGGGTTAGGATTAGGGTTAGGTTTGCGTTACGGTTAGGGTTAGGGTTAGCGTTAGGGTTAGGGTTAGCTTTGCTTTAGTGTTAGGGTTGGGTTAGCGTTAGGGTTAGGTTTAGGGTTAGGGTTAGGTTAGGGATAAAGTTAGGGTTAGAGTTAGGGTTAGGTTTAGGGTAGTGTTATGGTTATGGTTAGGGTTAGGGTTAGGTTAGGGTTAGGGTTAATGTTAGGTTTCGTGTTAGATTTAGCTTTAGGTTTAGGGTTGGGTTAGGTTTGCGTTAAGGTTAGGGCTAGGGTTAGGTTTAGTTTAGGGTTAGGGTTAGGGTAAGGTTTGCGTTAGGGTTAGGGTTAGGGTTAGGGTTAGGGTTAGGGTTAAGGTTAGGGTTAGGGTTAGGTTTAGTGTTAGGTTTAGGTTTAGGGTTAGGGTTAGGTTTAGGTTTGCGATACGGTTAGGGTTAGTATTTGGGTTATGTTTGCGTTAGGGTTTTTGTTAGGTTTAGGGTTAGGGCTAGGTTTAGGGTTAGGGTTAGGGTTAGGATTAGGGTAGGGTTAGGGTTAGGGTTAGGGTTAGGTTTAGGTTAGGGTTAGGGTAAATGTTAGTTTTCGAGTTAGGGTTAGGTTTAGCTTTAGGTTGTGTTAAGGTTAGGGTTAGTGTTATGGTTAGGTTTACGTTAGGGATAGGGTTAGGGTTAGGTTTACTGTTAGTGTTAGGGTTAGGTTTGCGTTACGGTTAGGGTTAGGGTGATGGTTATGCTTAGGGTTAGGTTTGCATTAGGGTTAGGGTTAGGATTAGGTTTAGGGTTAGAGTTACGTTTAGGGTTAGGTTTGTTTTAGGGTTAGGGTTAGGGTTAGGATTGCGTTAGGGTTAGGGTTAGGGTTAGGGTTATGTTAGGGTTAAGGTTAGGGTTAGGGTTAGGTTAGGGTTAGGGTTAGGGTTAGGGTTAGGTTTGTTTTAGGGTTAGGGTTAGGGTTAGGATTGCGTTAGGGTTAGGGTGAGGGTTAGGGTTAGTGTTATGTTAGGGTTAGGGTTAGGGTTAGGTTAGGGTTAGGGTTAGGGTTAGGGTTAGGGTTACGTTTAGGTTTAGGTTTAGTGTTAGGATTGCGTTAGGGTTAGTGTTAGGGATAGGGTTAGGGTTATGTTAGGGTTAGGGTTATGGTTAGGGTTAGGTTAGGGTTAGGGTTAGGGTTAGTGTTAGGGTTAATGCTAGGTTTCGGTTTATGGTTAGATTTAGAGTTAGGGTTGTGTTAGGTTTGCGTTAGGGTTAGGGCTAGGGTTAGGGTTAGTTTTAGGGCTAGATTTAGGGAAAGGTTTGCGTTACAGTTAGCGTTACTATTAGGGTTAGTATTAGCGATAGGGCTAGGGTTAGGTTTAGGGTTAGGGTTAGGGTTAGGGTTAGGGTTAGGGTTAGGTTTAGTGTTAGCTTTGCGTTAGTGTTAGGGATAGGGTTAGGGTTAGGGTTAGGGTTAGGTTTGCGTTAGGGTTAGGGTTAGGGTTAGGTATGCGTTAGGGTTAGGGTTAGGGTTAGGGTTAGTGTTAGCTTTGCGTTAGTGTTAGGGTTAGGGTTAGGGTTAGGCTTAGGCTTATGGTTGCGTTAGGGTTAGGTTTAGGTTTAGGTTTATGGTTAGTGTTAGGTATGCTTTAGGTTTAGGGTTAGGGTTAGGGTTAGCGTTAGGGTTTGGTTTCTGCTAGGGTTAGGGTTAGGTTTAGGGTTAGGGTTAGGTTTGCGATAGGGATAGGGTTAGGTTTAGGGTTAGTGTTAGTGTTAGGTTTAGGTTTGCGTTACGGTTAGGGTTAGGGTTATGGTTATGGTTAGGGTTAGGTTTGCGTCATGGTTAGGTTTAGGATTAGGTTTAGGGTTAGGGTTACCATTAGGGTTAGGTTTGTTTCAGGGTTAGGGTTAGGGTTAGTTTGCGTCAGGGTTAGGGTTAGGGTTAGTGTTATGTTAGGGTTAGGGTTAGGGTTAGGGTTTGGGTTAGGGTTAGGTTACGGTTAGGGTTAGGGTTAGGTTTAGGGTTAGGTTTGCGTTAGGGTTAGGGTTAGGGTTAGGGTTAAGGTTAGGTTTGCGTTAGGGTTAGGGTTAGGGTTAGGTTTAGGTTTAGGGTTAGGGTTAGAGTTAATGTTAGGGTAAGGGTTAGGTTTGCGTTAGGGTTAGGGTTACTGTTAGGGTTAGGGTTAGGGTTAGGGTTAAGGTTAGGATTAGGGTAAGGTTTGCGTTAGGGTTAGGGTTATGGTTACGGTTAGGGTTAGGGTTAGGGTTAGGGTTAGGGCTAGGGTTTAGGGTTAGGGTTAGGGTTAGGGTTAGGGTCAGGTTTAGCGTTAGGGTTTTAAGGTTAGCGTTAAGTTTATGATTATGTTTGCGTTAAGGTTAGGGTTAGTGTTAGGGTTAGGTTTAGGTTTAGGTTTTGGGTTAGGGTTAGTTTTGCGTTAGGGTTAGGGTTAGGGTTAGGGTTAGGGTTAGGGTTAGCGTTAGGTTTGCGTTAGGGTTAGGGTTATCATGACGGTTAGGGTTAGGTTAGGGTTAAGGTTAATGTTAGTTTTCGGGTTAGGGTTAGGTTAGTTTTAGGTTTTGTTAGGGTTAGGGTTAGGGTTAAGGTTAGGGTTAGGGTTAGGTTTAGGATTAGGGTTAGGGTTAGGTTTGTTTTAGGGTTAGGGTTAGGGTTAGTTTTGCGTTAGGTTTAGTGTTAGGGTTGGGTTAGCATTAGGGTTAGAGTTAAAGTTAGGGTTAGGGTTAATGTTAGGGTTAGGGTTAGGTTTGCGTTAGGGTTAGGATTAGGGTTCGGGTTAGGGTTAAGGTTAGGGTTAGGGTTAGGTTTAGGGTTAGGGTTAGGGTTACGGTTAGGGTTAGGTTTGCGATAGGGTTAGGGTTAGTATTTCGGTTAGGTTTGCGTTAGGGTTTTCGTTAGGTTTAGGGTTAGAGTTAGGGTTATGGTTAGGGTTAGGGTTAGGGTTAGGGTAGGGTTAGGGTTAGGGTTAGGGTTAGTGTTAAGGTTAGGTTAGGGTTAGGGTTAATGTTAGTTTTCGAGTTAGAGTTCGGTTTAACTTTAGGTTGTGTTAGGGTTAGAGTTAGGGTTAGGGTTAGGTTTGCGATCGGGATAGGGTTAGGGTTAGGGTTAGTGTTAGTGTGAGGTTTAGGTTTGCGTTACGGTTAGGGTTAGGGTTATGGTTATGGTTAGGGTTAGGTTTGCATCAGGGTTAGGTTTAGGATTAGGTTTAGGGTTAGGGTTACGATTAGGGTTAGGTTTGTTTCAGGGTTAGGGTTACGGTTAGGTTTGCGTTAGGGTTAGGGTTAGGGTTAGGGTTAGGTTTGCGTTAAGGTTAGGGTTATGTTTAGGGTTAGGGTTAGTGTTAGGTATGCGTTAGGTTTATGGTTAGGGTAAGGGTTAGGGTTAGGTTTCTGTTAGGGTTAGGGTTAGGGTTAGGGTTAGGTTTGCGTTAGGGTTAGGGTTATGGTGAGGTTTAGGTTTAGGGTTTGGTTTGCGATAGGGTTAGGGTTAGGGTTATGGTTAGGGTTAGGGCAGGGTTAGAATTAGGGTTAGGGTTAGGGTTAGGGTTAGGTTGTGTTAGGGTTAGGGTTAGGGTTAGAGTTAGGGTTAGGGTTAGGTTTGCGTTACGGTTAGGGTTAGGGTTAGGGTTAGGGTTAGGGTTAGCTTTGCGTCAGGGTTAGGGTTAGCATTAGGTTTAGGGTTAGGGTTAGGGTTAGGGTTAGGTTAGTTTTAGGGTTAGGGTTAGGGTTAATTTTGCGTTAGGTTTAGTGTTAGGGTTAGGGTTAGGGTTAGTGTTAGGTTAGGGTTAAAGTTAGGGTTATGGTTAGGGTTAGGTTTAGGGTAGTGTTATGGTTAGGGTTAGGGTTAGGGTTAGGTTAGGGTTAGGGTTAATGTTAGGTTTCGGGTTAGGGTTAGCTTTAGGGTTAGGGTTGGGTTAGTTTTGCGTTAGGGTTAGGTTTAGGGTTAGGGTTAGGGTTAGGGTTTAGGTTTAGGGTTAGGGTTAGGGTTAGGGTTAAGGTCAGGGTTACGTTTGCGATAGGGTTAGGGTTAGGGTTAGTTTTCTGTTAGGGTTAGAGTTAGGGTTAGGGTTAGGGTTAGGTTATGGTTAGGGTTAGGGTTAGGGTTAGGGTTAGGTTAGGGTTAAGTTTAGGGTTAGGGTTAGGTTAGTGTTAGGGTTAGTGTTAGGGTTAGAGTTACGGTTAGGGTTAGGTTTGCGTTAGTGTTAGGTTTAGGGTTAGGGTTAGTGTTATTGTTAGGTTTGCGTTACGGTTAGGGTTAGGGTTATGGTTAGGGTTAGGGTTAGGTTTGCGTTAGGGTTAGGGTTAGGGTTAGGGTTAGGGTTAGGTTTAGGGTTAGGGTTAGGGTTAGTTTAGGGTTAGGGTTAGGGTTAGGGTTAGGATTAGGGTTAGGGTTACGGTTAGGGTTAGGTTTAGGGTTAGGTTTGGGTTAGGGTTACGGTAAGGGTTTGGGTTAGGTATGCGTTAGGGTTAGGGTTAGGGTTAGGTTTCCGTCAGGGATTTTGTTAGGTTTAGTGTTAGGGTTAGGTTTAGGGTTAGGTTTGCGTTAGGGTTAGGGTTAGGGTTAGGGTTAGGTTTGCGTTAGGGTTAGGGTTAGGGTTAGTTTAAGGGTTAGGGTTATGGTTAGGGTTAATGTTAGGGTCAGAGTTAGGTTTTCCTTAGGGTTATGGTTAGCGTTAGTGTTAGGGTTAGGTTTGCGATAGGGTTAGGATTAGTGTTTGGGTTAGGATTGCGTTAGGGTTTTCGTTAGGTTTAGGGTTAGGGTTAAGGTTAGGGTTAGGGTTAGGGTTAGGGTATGGTTAGGGTTACGGTTAGGGTTAGGGTTAGGGTTAGGGTTAGGTTAGGGTTAGGGTTAATGTTAGTTTTCGAGTTAGGGTTAGGTTTAGGTTTAGGTTGTGTTAGGGTTAGGGTTAGGGTTAGGGTTAGGTGTGCGTTAGTGTTAGGGTTAGGGTTAGGGTTAGTGTTAGTGTTAGGGTTAGTTTTGCGTTACTGTTAGGGTTAGATTATTGTTATGGTTAGGGTTAGGTTTGCGTCAGGCTTAGGGTTAGGATTAGGTTTAGGGTGAGTTTTAGGGTTAGGGTTAGGTTTGTTTTAGGGTTAGGGTTAGGGTTAGGTTTGCGTTAGGGTTAGGGTTAGGGTTAGGCTTAGCGTTAGGTTTAGGGTTAGTGTTAGGGTTAGGGTTCGGGTTAGGTTAGGGTTAGGGTTAGGGTTAGGGTTAGGTTACGGTTAGGGTTAGGGTTAGGGTTAGGTTTAGGTTTAGTGTTAGGTTTGCGTTAGGGTTAGGGTAAAGGTTAGGGTTAGGTATGCGTTAGGGTTAGGGTTAGGGTAAGTGTTAGGGTTAGCTTTGCCTTAGTGTTAGGGTTAGGGTTAGGGTTAGGGTTAGGGTTAGGGTTAGGTTTGCGTTAGGGTTAGGGTTAGGTTTAGGTTTAGGGTTAGTGTTAGGTTTGCGTTAGGTTTAGGGTTAGGGTTATGGTTAGGGTTAGGTTTCTGTTAGGGTTAGGGTTAGGGTTAGGGTTAGGGTTAGGGTTAGGGTTAGGTTTTCGTTACGGTTAGGGTTAGGGTTAGGCTTAGGGTTAGGGTTAGGTTTGCGATAGGGTTATGGTTAGGGTTAGGGTTAGGTTTGCATTAGGGTTTTTGTTAGGTTTAGGGTTTGGTTTAGGGTTAGGGGTAGGGTTAGAGTTAGGGTTAGGGTAGGGTTAGGGTTAGGGTTAGGGTTAGGGTTACTGTTAGGTTAGGATTAGGGTTAATGTTAGGTTTCGGGTTAAGGTTAGGTTTAGATTTAGGTTGTGTTAGGTTTAGGGTTAGGGTTAGGGTTAGGTTTGTGTTAGGGTTAGGTTAAGGTTAGGGTTAGTGTTATTGTTAGGTTTGCGTTACGGTTAGGGTTAGGGTTATGGTAAGGGTTAGGGTT
>NC_142502.1:110202500-110205000 GCF_057876585.1 Rhinolophus sinicus
GTTAGGTTTTCGTTAGGGTTAGGGTTAGGGTTAGGTTTAGGGTTAGGGTTAGGTTTGCAATAGGGTTAGGGTTAGGGGTAGGGTTAGGTTTGCGTTAGGGTTTTCGTTTGGTTTAGGGTTAGGGTTAGGGTTAGTTTGGGGTTAGGGTTAGGGTTAGGGTTAGGGTTAGGGTTAGGGTTAAGTTTAGGGTTAGGTTTGCGTTAGGGTTAGGGTAAGGGTTAGGGTTAGTTATGCGTTAGGGTTAGCGTTAGGGTTAGGTTTTGGGTTAGCTTTGCGTTAGTGTTAGGGTTAGGTTTAGGGTTAGGGCTAGAGTTAGGTTTGCGTTAGGGTTAGGATTAGGTTTAGGTTTAGGGTTAGGGTTAGGGTTAGGGTTAGGGTTAGTGTTATTGTTAGGTTTGCGTTACGGTTAGCGTTAGGGTTATGGTTAGGGTTAGGGTTAGGTTTGCGTCAGGGTTAGGGTTAGGATTAGGTTTAGGGTTAGGGTTAGGGTTAGGGTTAGGTTTGTTTTAGGGATAGGGTTAGGGTTAGGTTTGTGTTAGGGTTAGGGTTAGGGTTAGGCTTATGGTTAGGTTTAGGTTAGGGTTAGGGTTAGGTTAGGGTTAGGGTTAGGGTTAGGGTTATGTTACGGTTAGGGTTAGGTTTAGGGTTAGGGTTAGGGTTAGGGTTAGGTTTAGGGTTTGGTTTGTGTTAGGGTTAGGGTAAGGGTTAGGTTCAGGGTTAGGGTTAGGTATGCGTTCGGGTTAGGGTTAAGGTTAGGGTTAGCTTTGCGTTAGTGTTAGGGTTAGGGTTAGTGTTAGGGTTAGGGTAAGTGTTAGGGTTAGGAATGCATTAGGGTTAGGGTTAGGGTTAGGGTTAGGGTTAGCTTTGCGTTAGTGTTAGGGTTAGGGTTAGGGTTAGGGTAAGGGTTAGGTTTGCGTTAGGGTTAGGGTTAGGTTTAGGGTTAGGGTTAGTGTTAGGTTTCTGTTAGGTTTAGGGTTAGGGTTAGGATTAGGGTTATGGTTAGGTTTCAGTTAGGTTAGGGTTCGATTTAGTGTTAGGGTTAGGGTTAGGTTCAGGTTTAGGGTTAGGTTTGCGTTAGGGTTAAGTTTAGGGTTAGGGTTAGGGTTAGGTTTGCGTTAGGGTTATGGTTAGGGTTAGTTTAAGGGTTAGGGTTATGGTTAGGGTTAATGTTAGGGTTAGAGTTAGGTTTTCCTTAGGGTTAGGGTTAGGGTTAGTGTTAGGGTTAGGTTTGCGATAGGGTTAGGGTTAGTGTTTTGGTTAGGTTTGCGTTAGGATTTTCGTTGGTTTAGGGTTAGGGTTAAGGTTAGGGTTAGGGTTAGGGTTAGGGTTAGGGTAGGGTTAGGGTTAGGGTTAGGGTTAGGGTAAGGGTTAGGGTTAGGGTTAGGTTAGGGTTAGGTTTAATGTTAGTTTTCGAGTGAGGGTTAGGTTTAGGTTTAGGTTGTGCTAGGGTTAGGGTTAGGGTTAGGGTTAGGGTTAGTGTCAGTGTTAGGGTTAGTTTTGCGTTACTGTTAGGGTTAGGGTTATGGTTATGGTTAGGGTTAGGTTTGCGTCAGGCTTAGGGTTAGGATTAGGTTTAGGGTTAGGTTTAGGGTTAGGGTTAGGTTTGTTTTAGGGTTAGGGTTAGGGTTAGGGTTAGGTTTGCGTTAGGGTTAGGCTTAGCGTTAGGTTTAGGGTTAGGGTTAGGGTTAGGGTAGGTTAAGGTTAGGGTTAGGGTTAGGGTTAGGCTTAGCGTTAGGTTTAGGGTTAAGGTTAGGCTTAGCGTTATGTTTAGGGTTAGGGTAAGGGTTAGGGTTAGGTATGCGTTAGCGTTAGGATTAGGGTAAGTGTTAGGGTTAGCTTTGCCTTAGTGTTAGGGTTAGGGTTAGGGTTAGGGTTAGGGTTAGGTTTGCGTTAGGGTTAGGGTTAGGTTTAGGTTTAGGATTAGTGTTAGGTTTGCGTTAGGTTTAGGGTTAGGGTTAGGGTTAGGGTTAGGTTTCTGTAAGGGTTAGGGTTAGGGTTAGGGTTAGGGTTAGGGGTAGGGTTAGGTTTTCGTTACGGTTAGGGTTAGGGTTAGGTTTAGGGTTAAGGTTAGGTTTGCGATAGGGTTAGGGTTAGGTTTAGGGTTAGGATTGCATTAGGGTTTTTGTTAGGTTTAGGGTTAGGGTTAGGGTTAGGGTTAGGGTTAGGGTAGAGTTAGGGTTAGGGTTAGGGTTAGGGTTAGGGTTAGGGTTAGTGTTAGGTTAGGATTAGGGTTAATGTTAGGTTTCGGGTTAAGGTTAGGTTTAGATTTAGGTTGTGTTAGGGTTAGGGTTAGGGTTAGGGTTAGGTTTGTGTTAAGGTTAGGGTAAGGTTAGGCTTAGTGTTATTGTTAGGTTTGCGTTACGGTTAGGGTTAGGATTATGGTAAGGGTTAGGGTTAGGTTTGCGTAAGGGTTAGTGTTAGGATCAGGTTTACGGTTAAGGTTAGGGTTAAGTTTGTTTTAGGGTTAGGGTTAGGGTTAGGTTTGCGTTAGGGTTAGGGT
>NC_142502.1:110210000-110232500 GCF_057876585.1 Rhinolophus sinicus
GTTTGCGTAAGGGTTAGGGTTAGGATTAGGTTTATGGTTAGTGTTAGGGTTAGGTTTGTTTTAGGGTTAGGGTTAGTGTTAGGTTTGCGTCAGGTTTAGGATTAGGGTTAGGGTTAGGGTTAGGGTTAGGGTTAGGGTTATGGTTAGGGTTAGGTTAGGGTTTAGGTTAAGGTTAGGGTTAGGTTAGGGTTAGTGTTAGGGTTAGGGTTAGGGTTACGTTTAGGGTTAGGTTTGCTTTAGGGTTATGGTAAGTGTTAGGGTTAGGTATGCGTTAGGGTTAGGGTTAGGGTTAGGTTAGGGTTAGCTTTGCGTTAGTTTTAGGGTTAGGGTTAGGGTTAGGTTTAGGGTTAGGGTTAGGGTTAGCTTTGCGTTAGGGTTAGGGTTAGGTTTAGGGTAAGAGTTAGTGTTAGGTTTGCGTTAGGTTTAGGGTTAGGGTTAGGGTTAGGGTTAAGGTTAGGTTTCTTTTAGTGTTAGGGTTAGGTTTAGGGTTAGGGTTAGGGTTAGGGTTATGGTTAGGGTTAGGGTTAGGGTTAGGTTTAGGGTTAGGTTTGCGTTAGGGTTAGGGTTAGGGTTATTGTTAGGGTTAGGTTTGCGTTAGGGTTAGGGTTAGTGTTAGGTTTAGATTTGGGTTAAGGTTAGGGTTTATGATAGGGTTAAGGTTAGGTTTGCGTTAACATTAGGGTTAGGGTTTTGGTTAAGTTTAGGGTTAGGGTTAGTGTTAGGGTAGGGTTAGGGTTAGGGTTAGGGTTACGGTTAGGTTAGGATTAGGGTTAATGTTAGTTTTCGAGTTAGGGTTAGGTGTAGGTTTAGGTTGTGTTAGGGTTAGGGTTAGGTTTGCGTTAGGGTTAGTGTTAGGGTTAGGGTTAGTGTTAGTGTTAGGGTTAGATTTCGTTACTGTTAGGGTTAGGGTTATGGTTAGGGTTAGGGTTAGGTTGGCGTCAGGGTTAGCGTTAGGATTAGGTTTAGGGTTAGGGTTAGTGTTAGGTTACGGTTAGGTTTAGGGTTAAGGTTAGTGTTAGGGTTAGGGTTAGGTTTAGGGTTAGGTTTGCGTTAGGGTTAGGGTAAGGTTTAGGGTTAGGTATGTGTTAGGTTTAGGGTTAGGGTGTTGGTTAGGGTTAGGGTTAGCTTTGCCTTAGTGTTAGAGTTAGGGTTAGGGTTAGGGTTAGGGTTAGGTTTGCGTTAGGGTTAGGGTTAGTTTTAGGGTTAGGGTTAGTGTTAGGTTTGCAATAGGGTTAGGGTTAGGGTTAGGGTTAGGGTTAAGCTTAGGGTTAGGGTTAGGTTTTCTTTAGGGTTAGGGTTAGTGTTAGGTGTAGGGTTAGTGTTAGGTTTGCAATAGGGTTAGGGTTAGGTTTAGGGTTAGGTTAGGGTTAGGGTTAATGTTAGTTTTCGAGTTAGGGTTAGGTTTAGGTTTAGGTTGTGTTAGGGTGAGGTTAGGGTTAGGGTTAGGGTTAGTGTTAGTGTTAGGGTTAGGTTTGCGTTACGGTTAGGGTTTGGGTTATGGTTATGGTTAGGTTTAGGTTTGCGTCAGGCTTAGGGTTAGGATTAGGTTTAGGGTTAGGTTTAGGGTTAGGGTTAGGTTTGTTTTAGGGTTAGGGTTAGATTTAGGTTTGCGTTAGGGTTAGGGTTAGGGTTAGGCTTAGGGTTAGGGTTAGGGTTAGGGTTAGGGTTAGGTTAGGGTTAGGGTTAGGGTTAGGGTTAGGGTTAGGGTTAGGGTTAGGTTACGGTTAGGGTTAGGGTTAGGGTTAGGGTTAGGTTTAGTGTTAGGTTTGCGTTAGGGTTAGGGTAAGTGTTAGGGTTATGTATGCGTTAGGGTTAGGGTTAGGGTTAGGTTTAGGGTTAGCTTTGCCTTAGTGTTATGGTTAGGGTTAGGGTTAGGGTTAGGGTTAGGTTTAGGTTTGCGTTAGGGTTAGGGTTAGGTTTAGGTTTAGGTTTAGTGGTAGGTTTGCGTTAGGTTTAGGGTTAGGGTTAGGGTTAGGGTTAGGTTTCTGTTAGGGTTAGGGTTAGGTTTAGGGTTAGGGTTAGGGTTAGGGTTAGGTTTTCGTTACGGTTAGGGTTAGGGTTAGATTTAGGGTTAGGGTTAGGTTTGTTTTACTGTTAGGGTTTGGTTTAGGTTTGCGTTAGGGTTAGGGTTAGGGTTAGGGTTACGGTTAGGGTTAGGTTAGGGTTAGGGTTAGGTTTAGGGTTAGGGTTAGGGTTAGGGTTTGGGTTAGGTTTAGGGTTAAGTTTGCGTTAGGGTTAGGGTAAGGGTTAGGGTTAGGTTGCGTTAGGGTTAGGGTTAGGGTTAGGGTTAGGGTTAGGGTTAGGGTTAATTTGCATTAGTGTTAGGGTTAGTGTTAGGGTTATGGTTAGGGTTAGGTTTGCGTTAGGGTTACGATTAGGTTTAAGGTTAGGGTTAGTGTTAGGTTTGCGTTAGGTTTAGGGTTAGGGTTAGGTTTCTGTTAGGGTTAGGGTTAGTGTTAGGGTTAGGGTTAGCGTTAGGTTTGCGTTAGCGTTAGGGTTAGGTTTACGTTTAGGGTTGGGTTAGGTATGCGATAGGGTTAGGGTTAGGGTTAGGGTTAGGGTTAGGTTTGCGTTAGGGTTAGGGTTAGGTTTAGGGTTAGGGTTAGCTTTGCGTTAGTGTTAGGGTTAGGGTTAGGGTTAGGGTTAGGGTTAGGTTTGCGTTAGGGTTAGGGTTAGGTTTAGGCTTAGGGTTAGTGTTAGGTTTGCGTTAGATTTAGGGTTAGGGTTAGCGTTAGGGTTAGGGTTAGGGTTCTGTTAGGGTTATGGTCAGGTTTAGGGTTAGGGTTAGGTTTAGGTTAGCGTTAGGGTTATGGTTATGATTAGGTTTATGGTTAGGGTTAGTGTTAGGGTTAATGTTAGCTTTAGGGTTAGGTTTGCGTTAGGGTTAGGGCTGGGTTACGATTAGGGTTAGGGTTACGGTTAGGGTTAGGACTAGGGTTTAGGGTTAGGGTTAGGGTTAGGGTTAGGTTTTGCGTTAGGGTATTAGGGTTAGCGTTAAGTTAATGATTAGGTTTGCGTTTTGGTTAGGGTTAGTGTTAGGGTTAGGTTTAGGGTTAGGTTTTGGGTTAGGGTTAGGTTTGCGTTAGGGTTAGGGTTAGGATTAGGGTCAGGGTTAGGTTTAGGGTTAGGTTTGCGTTATGGTTAGGGTTAGGTTTAGGGTTAGGGTTAGGTTTGCGTTAGGGTTAGGGTTAGAGTTAGTGTTATTGTTAGGTTTCGTTACGAAGGGTTAGAGTTATGGTTAGGGTTAGGTTTAGGTTTGCGTAAGGGTTAGGGTTAGGATTAGGTTTATGGTTAGGGTTAGGGTTAGGTTTGTTTTAGGTTTAGGGTTAGTGTTAGGTTTGCGTTAGGGTTAGGGTTAGGGTTAGGGTTCGGTTAGGGTTAGGGTTAGGGTTAGGGTTAGGTTAGGGTTAGGTTTGCGTTAGGGTTAGGGTTAGGGTTAAGGTTAGTGTTATTGTTAGGTTTGCGTTACGAAGGGTTAAGGTTATGGATAGGGTTATAGTTAGGTTTGCGTAAGGGTTAGGGTTAGGATTAGGTTTATGGTTAGTGTTAGGGTTAGGTTTGTTTTAGGGTTAGGGTTAGTGTTAGGTTTGCGTCAGGTTTAGGATTAGGGTTAGGGTTAGGGTTAGGGTTAGGGTTAGGGTTAGGGTTATGGTTAGGGTTAGGTTAGGGTTTAGGTTAAGGTTAGGGTTAGGTTAGGGTTAGTGTCAGGGTTAGGGTTAGGGTTACGTTTAGGGTTAGGTTTGCTTTAGGGTTATGGTAAGTGTTAGGGTTAGGTATGCGTTAGGGTTAGGGTTAGGGTTAGGTTAGGGTTAGCTTTGCGTTAGTTTTAGGGTTAGGGTTAGGGTTAGGTTTAGGGTTAGGGTTAGGGTTAGCTTTGCGTTAGGGTTAGGGTTAGGTTTAGGGTAAGAGTTAGTGTTAGGTTTGCGTTAGGTTTAGGGTTAGGGTTAGGGTTAGGGTTAAGGTTAGGTTTCTTTTAGTGTTAGGGTTAGGTTTAGGGTTAGGGTTAGGGTTAGGGTTATGGTTAGGGTTAGGGTTAGGGTTAGGTTTAGGGTTAGGTTTGCGTTAGAGTTAGGGTTAGGGTTATTGTTAGGGTTAGGTTTGCGTTAGGGTTAGAGTTAGTGTTAGGTTTAGATTTGGGTTAAGGTTAGGGTTTATGATAGGGTTAAGGTTAGGTTTGCGTTAACATTAGGGTTAGGGTTTTGGTTAAGTTTAGGGTTAGGGTTAGTGTTAGGGTAGGGTTAGGGTTAGGGTTAGGGTTACGGTTAGGTTAGGATTAGGGTTAATGTTAGTTTTCGAGTTAGGGTTAGGTGTAGGTTTAGGTTGTGTTAGGGTTAGGGTTAGGTTTGCGTTAGGGTTAGGGTTAGGGTTAGGGTTAGTGTTAGTGTTAGGGTTAGATTTCGTTACTGTTAGGGTTAGGGTTATGGTTAGGGTTAGGGTTAGGTTGGCGTCAGGGTTAGCCTTAGGATTAGGTTTAGGGTTAGGGTTAGTGTTAGGGTTAGGGTTAGCTTTGCCTTAGTGTTAGAGTTAGGGTTAGGGTTAGGGTTAGGGTTAGGTTTGCGTTAGGGTTAGGGTTAGTTTTAGGGTTAGGGTTAGTGTTAGGTTTGCAATAGGGTTAGGGTTAGGGTTAGGGTTAGGGTTAAGCTTAGGGTTAGGGTTAGGTTTTCTTTAGGGTTAGGGTTAGTGTTAGGTGTAGGGTTAGTGTTAGGTTTGCAATAGGGTTAGGGTTAGGGTTAGGGTTAGGTTAGGGTTAGGGTTAATGTTAGTTTTCGAGTTAGGGTTAGGTTTAGGTTTAGGTTGTGTTAGGGTGAGGTTAGGGTTAGGGTTAGGGTTAGTGTTAGTGTTAGGGTTAGGTTTGCGTTACGGTTAGGGTTTGGGTTATGGTTATGGTTAGGTTTAGGTTTGCGTCAGGCTTAGGGTTAGGATTAGGTTTAGGGTTAGGTTTAGGGTTAGGGTTAGGTTTGTTTTAGGGTTAGGGTTAGATTTATGTTTGCGTTAGGGTTAGGGTTAGGGTTAGGCTTAGGGTTAGGGTTAGGGTTAGGGTTAGGGTTAGGTTAGGGTTAGGGTTAGGGTTAGGGTTAGGGTTAGGGTTAGGGTTAGGTTACGGTTAGGGTTAGGGTTAGGGTTAGGGTTAGGTTTAGTGTTAGGTTTGCGTTAGGGTTAGGGTAAGTGTTAGGGTTATGTATGCGTTAGGGTTAGGGTTAGGGTTAGGTTTAGGGTTAGCTTTGCCTTAGTGTTAGGGTTAGGGTTAGGGTTAGGGTTAGGGTTAGGTTTAGGTTTGCGTTAGGGTTAGGGTTAGGTTTAGGTTTAGGTTTAGTGTTAGGTTTGCGTTAGGTTTAGGGTTAGGGTTAGGGTTAGGGTTAGGGTTAGGTTTCTGTTAGGGTTAGGGTTAGGTTTAGGGTTAGGGTTAGGGTTAGGGTTAGGTTTTCGTTACGGTTAGGGTTAGGGTTAGTTTTAGGGTTAGGGTTAGGCTTGCGATAGGGTTAGGGTTAGGGTTAGGGTTAAGTTTGCATTAGGGTTTTCGTTAGGTTTAGGGTTAGGGTTAGGGTTAGGGTTAGGGTTAGGTTTAGGTTTAGGGTTGGGTTAGGGTTAGGGTTAGGGTTAGGGTTAGGGTTAGGTTAGGATTAGGGTTAATGTTAGGTTTCGGGTTAAGGTTAAGTTTAGATTTAGGTTTGTTAGGGTTAGGGTTAGGTTAGGATTAGGGTTAATGTTAGGTTTCGGGTTAGGGTTAGGTTTAGATTTAGGTTGTGTTAGGGTTAGGGTTAGGGTTAGGGTTAGGTTTTCGTTAGGGTTAGGGTTAGGGTTAGGGTTAGTGTTATTGTTAAGTTGGCGTTACGAAGGGTTAGGGTTATGGATAGGGTTAGAGTAAGGTTTGCGTAAGTGTTAGGTTTAGGATTAGGTTTATGGTTAGGGTTAGTGTTAGGTTTGTTTTAGGGTTAGGGTTAGTGTTAGGTTTGCGTTAGGTTTAGGGTTAAGGTTAGGGTTAGGGTTAGGGTTAGGGTTAGGTTTAGGTTAGGGTTAAGGTTAGTGTTAGGGTTAGGTTAGGGTTAGGGTTAGAGTTAGAGTTAGGGTTAGGTTTAGGTTTAGGTTTGCGTTAGGGTTAGGGTTAGGGTTAGGTTTAGGGTTAGCTTTGCGTTAGTGTTAGGGTTAGGTTTAGGGTTAGAGTTAGGGTTAGTTTTGCGTTAGGGTTAGGGTTAGGTTTAGGGTTAGAGTTAGTGTTAGGTTTGCGTTAGGTTTAGGATTAGGGTTAGGATTAGGGTTAAGGTTAGGTTTCTGTTAGGGTTAGGGTTAGGTTTAGGATTAGGGTTAGGGTTAGGGTTAGGTTTAGGGTTAGGTTTGCGTTAGGGTTAGGGTTAGGGTTTTTGTTAGGGTTAGGTTTGCGTTAGGGTTAGGGTTAGGGTTAGGTTTAGGGTTAGGGTTAGGTTTAGGGTTAATGATAGGGTTAGGGTTAGGTTTGCGTTAGCGTTAGGGTTAGGGTTTGGGTTAAGGTTAGGGTTAGGGTTAGGGTTAGGGTAGGGTTAGGGTTAGGGTTAGGGTTAGGTTAGTGTTAGGGTTAATGTTAGTTTTCGAGCTATGGTTAGGTGTATGTTTAGGTTGTGTTAGGGTTAGGGTTAGGGTTAGGGTTAGGTTTGCGTTAGGGTTAGGATTAGGTTTAGGGTTAGGGTTAGTGTTAGGGTTAGGGTTAGGGTTAGGGTTAGTGTTATTGTTAGGTTTGCGTTACGGTTAGCGTTAGGGTTATGGTTAGGGTTAGGGTTAGGTTTGCGTCAGGGTTAGGGTTAGGATTAGGTTTAGGGTTAGGGTTAGGGTTAGGGTTAGGTTTGTTTTAGGGTTAGCGTTAGGGTTAGGTTTGTGTTAGGGTTAGGGTTAGGGTTAGGCTTATGGTTAGGGTTAGGGTTAGGGTTAGGGTTAGGTTAGGGTTAGGGTTAGGGTTAGGGTTATGTTACGGTTAGGGTTAGGGTTAGGGTTAGGGTTAGGGTTAGGGTTAGGGTTAGGGTTAGGGTTAGGGTTAGGGTTTGGTTTGCGTTAGGGTTAGGGTAAGGGTTAGGTTCAGGGTTAGGGTTAGGTATGCCTTCGGGTTAGGGTTAAGGTTAGGGTTAGCTTTGCGTTAGTGTTAGGGTTAGGGTTACTGTTAGGGTTAGGGTAAGTGTTAGGGTTAGGAATGCATTAGGGTTAGGGTTAGGGTTAGGGTTAGGGTTAGCTTTGCGTTAGTGTTAGGGTTAGGTTTAGGGTTAGGGTAAGGGTTAGGTTTGCGTTAGGGTTAGGGTTAGGTTTAGGGTTAGGGTTAGTGTTAGGTTTCTGTTAGGTTTAGGGTTAGGGTTAGGATTAGGGTTATGGTTAGGTTTCTGTTAGGGTTAGGGTTCGGTTTAGGGTTAGGGTTAGGGTTAGGTTTAGGTTTAGGGTTAGGTTTGCGTTAGGGTTAGGTTTAGGGTTAGGGTTAGGGTTAGGTTTGCGTTAGGGTTAGGGTTAGGGTTAGTTTAAGGGTTAGGGTTATGGTTAGGGTTAATGTTAGGGTTAGAGTTAGGTTTTCCTTAGGGTTAGGGTTACGGTTAGTGTTAGGGTTAGGTTTGCGATAGGGTTAGGGTTAGTGTTTTGGTTAGGTTTGCGTTACGGTTTTCGTTGGTTTAGGGTTAGGGTTAAGGTTAGGTTTAGGGTTAGGGTTAGGGTTAGGGTAGGATTAGGGTTAGGGTTAGGGTTAGGGTTAGGGATAGGGTTAGGTTAGGGTTAGGGTTAATGTTAGTTTTCGAGTTAGGGTTAGGTTTAGGTTTAGGTTGTGTTAGGGTTAGGGTTAGGGTTAGGGTTAGGTGTGCGTTAGGGTTAGGGTTAGGGTTAGGGTTAGTGTTAGTGTTAGGGTTAGTTTTGCGTTACTGTTAGGGTTAGGGTTATGGTTATGGTTAGGGTTAGGTTTGCGTCAGGCTTAGGGTTAGGATTAGGTTTAGGGTTAGGTTTAGGTTTAGGGTTAGGTTTGTTTTAGGGTTAGGGTTAGGGTTAGGTTTGCGTTAGGGTTAGGCTTAGCGTAGGTTTAGGGTTAGGGTTAGGGTTAGGGTTAGGTTAGGGTTAGGGTTAGGGTTAGGGTTAGGGATTTGGTTAGGTTAGGGTTAGGGTTAATGTTAGTTTTCGAGTTAGGGTTAGGTTTAGGTTTAGGTTGTGTTAGGGTTAGGGTTAGGGTTAGGGTTAGGTGTGCGTTAGGGTTAGGGTTAGGGTTAGGGTTAGTGTTAGTGTTAGGGTTAGTTTTGCGTTACTGTTAGGGTTAGGGTTATGGTTATGGTTAGGGTTAGGTTTGCGTCAGGCTTAGGGTTAGGATTAGGTTTAGGGTTAGGTTTAGGGTTAGGGTTAGTTTTGTTTTAGGGTTAGGTTTAGTGTTAGGTTTGCGTTAGGGTTAGGGTAAGGGTTAGGGTTAGGTATGCGTTAGGGTTAGGGTTAGGGTAAGTGTTAGGGTTAGCTTTGCCTTAGTGTTAGGGTTAGGGTTAGGGTTAGGGTTAGGGTTAGGGTTAGGTTTGCGTTAGGGTTAGGGTTAGGTTTAGGTTTAGGATTAGTGTTAGGTTTGCGTTAGGTTTAGGGTTAGGGTTAGGGTTAGGGTTAGGTTTCTGTAAGGGTTAGGGTTAGGGTTAGGGTTAGGGTTAGGGGTAGGGTTAGGTTTTCGTTACGGTTAGGGTTAGTGTTAGATTTAGTGTTAAGGTTAGGTTTGCGATTGGGTTAGGGTTAGGGTTAGGGTTAGGTTTGCATTAGGGTTTTTGTTAGGTTTAGGGTTAGGGTTAGGGTTAGGGTTAGGGTAGAGTTAGGGTTAGGGTTAGGGTTAGGGTTAGTGTTAGTGTTAGGTTAGGATTAGGGTTAATATTAGGTTTCGGGTTAAGGTTAGGTTTAGATTTAGGTTGTGTTAGGGTTAGGGTTAGGGTTAGGGTTAGGTTTGTGTTAGGGTTAGGGTAAGGTTAGGGTTAGTGTTATTGTTAGGTTTGCGTTACGGTTAGGGTTAGGGTTATGGTAAGGGTTAGGGTTAGGTTTGCGTAAGAGTTAGTGTTAGGATTAGGTTTACGGTTAAGTTTAGGGTTAAGTTTGTTTAGGGTTAGGGTTAGGGTTAGTTTGCGTTAGGGTTAGGGTAAGGGTTAGGGTTAGGTATGCGTTAAGGTTAGGGTTAGGGTTAGCTTTGCGTTAGTGTTAGGGTTAGGGTTAGAGTTAGGGTTAGGGTTAGTTTTGCGTTAGGGCTAGGGATAGGTTTAGGGTTAGGGTTAGTGTTAGGTTTGCGTTAGGTTTAGGGTTAGGGTTAGGTTTCTGTTAGGGTTAGGGTTAGGTTTAGTGTTAGGGTTAGGGTTAGGGTTAGGGTTAGGTTTAGGGTTAGGTTTGGGTTAGAGTTAGGGTTAGGGTTAGGGTTAGGGTTAGGTTTGCGTTAGGGTTATGGTTAGGGTTAGGGTTAGGGTTAGGTATAGGGTTAGGGTTAAGATTAGGGTTAGGGTAAGGTTTGCGTTAGGGTTAGGGTTACGGATAGGGTTACGGTTAGGGTTAGGGTTACGGTTAGGGTTAGGACTAGGGTTTAGGGTTAGGGTTAGGTTTAGGGTAAGGTTTAGCGTTAGGGTTTAAGGTTTAGCGTTAATTTAATGATTAGGTTTGCGTTAAGGTTAGGGTTAGGTTAGGTTATGGTTAGGGTTAGGGTTAGGGTTAGGGTTAGGGTTAGGGTTAGGTTAGGGTTAAGTTTAGGGTTAGGGTTAGGTTAGGGTTAGGGTTAGGGTTAGGTTTAGAGTTAGAGTTAGTGTTAGGGTTGCGTTAGCTTTAGGGTTAGGGTTAGGGTTAGGGTTAGTGTTATTGTTAGGTTTGCGTTACGGTTAGGGTTAGGGTTATCGTTAGGGTTAGGGTTAGGTTTGCGTAAGGGTTAGTGTTAGGATTAGGTTTAGGGTTAAGGTTATGTTTAGGTTTGTTTTAGGGTTAGGGTTATGGTTAGGTTTGCGTTAGGGTTAGTGTTAGGGTTATGGTTAGGGTTAGGGTTAGGCTTAGGGTTAGGTTAGTGTTAGTGTTAGGGTTAGGGTTAGGTTAGTGTTAGGGTTAGGGTTAGGGTTAGGTTTAGGGTTAGGTTTGCGTTAGGGTTAGGGTAAGGGTTAGGGTTATGTATGCGTTAGGGTTAGGGTTAGGGTTAGGGTTAGCTTTGCGTTAGTGTTACGGTTAGGGTTAGGGTTAGGGTTAGGGTTAGGGTTAGGTTTGCGTTAGGGTTAGGGTTAGGTTTAGGGTTAGGGTTAGTGTTAGGTTTGCGTTAGATTTAGGGTTAGGGTTTGGGTTAGGGTTAGGGTTAGGGTTCTGTTAGGGTTAGGGTTAGGTTTAGGGTTAGGGTTAGGTTTAGGTTTGCGTTAGGGTTATGGTTATGGTTAGGTTTAGGGTTAGGGTTAGAGTTAGGGTTAATGTTAGCTTTAGGGTTAGGTTTGCGTTAGGGTTAGGGCTGGGTTACGGTTAGGGTTAGGGTTACGGTTAGGGTTAGGACTAGGGTTTAGGGTTAGGGTTAGGGTTAGGGTTAGGGTTGGGGTTAGGTTTTGGGTTAGGGTTAGGTTTGCGTTAGGGTTAGGGTCAGGGTTAGTGTTAGGGTTAGGGTTAGGTTTGCATTAGGGTTAGGGTTATCGTTAGGGTTAGGGTTTGGTTTGCGTTAGGGTTAGGGTTAGGATTAGGGTTAGGGTTAGGGTTAGGGTTAGGGTTATGTTTGCGTTATGGTTAGGGTTAGGGTTAGGGTTAGGGTTAGGTTTGCGTTAGGGTTGGGGTTAGGGTTAGGATTAGGGTTAGGTTTGCGTTAGGGTTAGGTTTAGGGTTAGGTTTAGGGTTAGGGTTAGGTTTAGGGTTAGGGTTAGGGTTTAGGTTTAGGGTTAGGTTTAGGGTTAGGGTTAGGGTTGGGGTTAGGTTTGCGATAGGGTTAGGGTAGGGTTAGGTTTCTTTTAGGGTTAGGGTTAGGGTTAGCGTTAGGGTTAGGGTTAGGTTTGCGTTAGGGTTAGGGTTAGGGTTAGTTATAGGGTAGGGTTAGGTTTGCGATACGATTAGGGTTAGGGTTAAGGTTAGGTTTGCGTTAGTGTTAGGGTTGTCTTTAGGGTTAGGGTTAGGTTTGCGTTAGGGTTAGGGTTAGGGTTAGGGTTAGGGTTAGGGTTATGGTAGGGTAAGGGTTAGGGTTAGGGTTAGGTTTGGGTTAGGGTTAATGTTAGGCTTCGGGTTAGGTTTAGGTTTAGATTTAGGTTGTGTTAGGGTTAGGGTTAGGGTTAGGGTTAGTTTTGCGTTAGGGTTAGTGTTAGGGTTAGTGTTTGTTAGGTTTGCGTTACTGTTAGGGTTAGGGTTATGGTTATGGTTAGGGTTAGGTTTGCGTTAGGGTTAGGTTTAGGGTTAGGTTTAGGGTTAGGGTTAGGTTTAGGTTTAGGGTTAGGGTTTAGGTTTAGGGTCAGGTTTAGGGTTAGGGTTAGGGTTGGGGTTAGGTGTGCGATAGGGTTAGGGTTACGGTTAGGTTTCTGTTAGGGTTAGGGTTAGGGTTAGCGTTAGGGTTAGGGTTAGGTTTGCGTTAGGGTTAGGGTTAGGGTTAGTTTTAAGGTTAGGTTTAGGTTTGCGATAGGGTTAGGGTTAGCGTTAAGGTTAGGTTTGCGTTAGTGTTAGGGTTATCGTTAGGGTTAGGTTTAGGTTTGCGTTAGGGTTAGGGTTAGGGTTAGGGTTAGGGTTATGGTAGGGTAAGGGTTAGGGTTAGGGTTAGGGTTAGGTTTGGGTTAGGGTTAATGTTAGGTTTCGGGTTAGGTTTGCGTTAGTGTTAGGGTTATCGTTAGGGTTAGGGTTAATTTGCGTTAGTGTTAGGGTTAGTGTTAGGGTTAGGGTTAGGGTTAGGTTTGCGTTAGGGTTAGGATTAGGTTTAGGGTTAGGGATAGTGTTAGGTTTGCGTTAGGTTTAGGGTTAGGGGTAGGGTTAGGGTTAGGATTCTGTTAGGTTTAGTTTAGGGTTAGGGTTAGGGTTAGCGTTAGGTTTGCGTTAGCGTTAGGGTTAGGGTTACGTTTAGGGTTGGGTTAGGTATGCGATAGGGTTAGGGTTAGGGTTAGGGTTAGGTTTGCGTTAGGGTTTTCGTTAGATTTAGGGTTAGGGTTATGGTTAGGGTTAGGGTTAGGTTTAGGTTAGGGTAGGGTTAGGGTTAGGGTTAGGGTTAGGGTTAGGGTTAGGGTTAGGTTAGTGTTAGGGTTAATGTTAGGTTTCGGGTTAGGGTTAGGTTTAGATTTAGATTGTGTTAGGGTTAGGGTTAGGGTTAGGGTTAGGTTTGCGTTAGGGTTAGGGTTAGGGTTAGGGTTAGTGTTATTGTTAGGTTTTGTTACGAAGGGTTAGAGTTATGGTTAGGGTTAGGTTAAGTTTGCGTAAGGGTTAGGGTTAGGATTAGGTTTATGGTTAGGGTTAGGGTTAGGGTTTGATTTGCGTTAGGGTTAGGGTTAGGATTAGGCTTAGTGTTAGGGTTAGGGTTATGGTTAGGTTTGCGTTATGGTTAGGGTTAGGGATAGGGTTAGGGTTAGGTTTGCGTTAGGGTTGGGGTTAGGGTTAGGATTAGGGTTAGGTTTGCGTTAGGGTTAGGTTTAGGGTTAGGTTTAGGGTTACTGTTAGGTTTAGGGTTAGGGTTAGGGTTTAGGTTTAGGGTTAGGTTTAGGGTTAGGGTTAGGGTTGGGGTTAAGTTTGCGATAGGGTTAGGGTTAGGTTTAGGTTTCTGTTAGGGTTAGGGTTAGGGTTAGCGTTAGGGTTAGGTTTAGGTTTGCGTTAGGGTTAGGGTTAGTGTTAGTTTTAGGGTTAGGGTTAGGTTTGCGATAGGGTTAGGGTTAGGGTTAAGGTTAGGTTTGCGTTAGAGTTAGGGTTATCGTTAGGGTTAGGTTTAGGTTTGCGTTAGGGTTAGGGTTAGGGTTAGGGTTAGGGTTAGGGTTAGGGTTATGGTAGGGTAAGGGTTAGGGTTAGGGTTAGGGTTAGGTTTGGGTTAGGGTTAATGTTAGGTTTCGGGTTAGGTTTGCGTTAGTGTTAGGGTTATCGTTAGGGTTAGGGTTAATTTGCGTTAGTGTTAGGGTTAGTGTTAGGGTTAGGGTTAGGGTTAGGTTTGCGTTAGGGTTAGGATTAGGTTTAGGGTTAGGGTTAGTGTTAGGTTTGCGTTAGGTTTAGGGTTAGGGGTAGGGTTAGGATTAGGTTTCTGTTAGGTTTATGGTTAGTGTTAGGGTTAGGGTTAGCGTTAGGTTTGCGTTAGCGTTAGGGTTAGGGTTACGTTTAGGGTTGGGTTAGGTATGCGATAGGGTTAGGGTTAGGGTTAGGGTTAGGTTTGCATTAGGGTTTTCGTTAGGTTTAGGGTTAGGGTTATGGTTAGGGTTAGGGTTAGGTTTAGGTTAGGGTAGGGTTAGGGTTAGGGTTAGGGTTAGGGTTTGGGTTAGGGTTAGGTTAGTGTTAGGGTTAATGTTAGGTTTCGGGTTAGGGTTAGGTTTAGATTTAGGTTGTGTTAGGGTTAGGGTTAGGGTTAGGGTTAGGTTTGCGTTAGGGTTAGGGTTAGGGTTAGGGTTCGCTTAGGGTTAGGGTAAGGGTTAGGTTAGGGTTAAGGTTAGGGTTAGATTTAGGTTAGGGTTACGGTTAGGGATAGGGTTAGGGCTAGGGTTAGGGTTAGTGTTATGTTTAGGGTTAGGTTTCCGTTAGGGTTATGGTAAGTGTTAGGGTTAGGTATGCGTTAGGGTTAGGGTTAGGGTTAGGATTAGGGTTAGCTTTGCGTTAGTGTCAGGGTAAGGGTTAGGGTTAGGGTTAGGGTTAGGGTTAGTTTTGCGTTAGGGTTAGGGTTAGGTTTAGAGTTAGAGTTAGTGTTAGGGTTGCGTTAGCTTTAGGGTTAGGGTTAGGGTTAGGGTTAGGGTTAAAGTTAGGTTTCTGTTAGGGTTAGGGTTAGGTTTAGGGTTAGGGTTAGGGTTAGGGTTAGGGTTAGGGTTAGGTTTAGGGTTAGGTTTGCGTTAGGGTTAGGGTTAGGGTTATTGTTAGGGTTAGGTTTGCGTTAGGGTTAGGGTTAGTGTTAGGTTTAGGGTTAGGGTTAGGGTTAGGGTTAATGATAGGGTTAGGGTTAGGTTTGCGTTAGCGTTAGGGTTAGGGTTTGGGTTAAGGGTAGGGTTAGGTTTAGGGTTAGGTTTAGGTTTAGGGTAGGGTTAGGGTTAGGGTTAGGGTTAGGTTAGGGTTAGGGTTAATGTTAGTTTTGGAGTTAGGATTAGGTTTAGGTTTAGGTTGTGTTAGGGTTAGGGTTAGGTTAAGGGTTAGGTTTGCGTTAGGTTTAGGGTTAGGGTTAGGGTTAGGGTTAGGGTTAGCGTTAGGGTTAAGTTTCCGTTACGGTTAGGGTTAGGGTTATGGTTATGGTTAGGGTTAGGTTTGCGTCAGGGTTACGGTTAGGTTTAGGTTTAGGGTTAGGGTTAGGGTTAGGGTTAGGTTCGTTTTAGGGTTAGGGTTAGGGTTAGGTTTGCGTTAGGGTTAGGGTTAGGGTTAGTGTTAGGGTTAGGGTTAGGGTTAGGGTTAGGGTTAGCTTAGGGTTAAGGTTAGGGTTAGGGTTAGGGTTAGGGTTAGGTTTAGGGTTAGGTTTGCGTTAGAGTTAGGGTAAGGGTTAGGGTTAGGTATGCGTTAGGGTTAGGGTTATAGTTACGGTTAGCTTTGCCTTAGTGTTAGGTTAGGGTTAGGGTTAGGGATAGGGTTAGGTTTAGAGTTAGGGTTAGGGTTAGGGTTAGGGTTAGGTTAGGGTTAGGGTTAGGGTTAGTGTTAGGGTTAGGTTAGGGTTAGGGTTAGTGTTAGGGTTAGGGTTAGGGTTATGGTTAGGGTTAGGGATAGGTTTGCGTAAGGGTTAGGGTTAGGATTAGGTTTATGGTTAGGGTTAGGTTTAGGTTTGTTTTAGGTTTAGGGTTAGTGTTAGGTTTGCGTTAGGGTTAGGGTTAGGGTTAGTGTTAGGGTTAGGGTTAGGGTTAGGGTTAGGTTACAGTTAAGGTTAGAGTTAGGGTTAGGTTAGGGTTAAGGTTAGGGATAGGGTTAGGGCTAGGGTTAGGGTTAGGGTTAGGTTTAGGGTTAGGTTTGCGTTAGGGTTTTGGTAAGTGTTAGGGTTAGGTATGCGTTAGGGTTAGGGTTAGGGTTAGGGTTAGGGTTAGCTTTGCGTTAGTGTTAGTGTTAGGGTTAGGGTTAGGGTTAGGGTTAGTTTTGCGTTAGGGTTAGGGTTAGGTTTAGGGTTAGAGTTAGTGTTAGGTTTGCGTTAGCTTTAGGGTTAGGGTTAGGGTTAGGGTTAGGGTTAAGGTTAGGTTTCTGTTAGGGTTAGGGTTAGGTTTAGGGTTAGGATTAGGGTTAGGGTTAGGGTTAGGTTTAGGGTTAGGTTTGCGTTAGGGTTAGGGTTAGGGTTATTGTTAGGGTTAGGTTTGCGTTAGGGTTAGGGTTAGGTTTAGGTTTACGGTTAGGGTTAGGTTTTGCGTTAAGGTGAGGGTTAGGTTTAGGGTTAGGATTAGGGATAGGGTAGGGTTAGGGTTATGGTTAGGGTTAGGGTTAGGTTAGGGTTAGGGTTAATGTTAGTTTTGCAGTTAGGGTTAAGTTTAGGTTTAGGTTGTGTTAGGGTTAGGGTTAGGTTAAGGGTTAGGTTTGCGTTAGGTTTAGGGTTAGGGTTAGGGTTAGTGTTAGGGTTAGGGTTAGGTTTGCGTTACGGTTAGGGTTAGGGTTATGGTTATGGTTAGGGTTAGGTTTGCGTCAGGGTTAGGGTTAGGATTAGGTTTTGGGTTAGGGTTAGGGTTAATGTTAGGTTCGTTTTAGGGTTAGGGTTAGGGTTAGGTTTGCGTTAGGGTTAGGGTTAGGGTTAGGGTTAGGGTTAGGGTTAGGTTTAGGGTTAGGTTTGCGTTAGAGTTAGGGTAAGGGTTAGGGTTAGGTATGCGTTAGAGTTAGGGTTAGGGTTACGGTTAGCTTTGCCTTAGTGTTTAGTTTAGGGTTAGGGTTAGGGATAGGGTTAGGTTTAGGGTTAGGGTTAGGTTTGCGATAGGGTTAGGGTTAGGGTTAGGGTTAGGGTTAGGTTTGCGTTAGGGTTTTCGTTAGGTTTAGGGTTAGGTTTAGGGTTAGGGTTATTGTTAGGTTTGCGTTAGGTTTAGGGTTAGGGTTAGGGTTAGGGTTAGGTTTCTGTTAGGGTAGGGTTAGGTTTAGGGTTCGGGTTAGGGTTAGGGTTAGGTTTAGGGTTAGGTATGCGTTAGGGTTAGGGTTAGGGTTATTGTTAGGGTTAGTTTTGCGTTAGGGTTAAAGTTAGGGTTAGGTTTAGAGTTAGGGTTAGGGTTAGGGATAATGATAGGTTTAGGGTTAGATTTGCGTTAGGCTTTTCGTTAGGTTTAGGGTTAGGTTTAGGGTTAGGTTTATTGTTAGGTTTGCGTTAGGTTTAGGGTTAGGGTTAGGGTTAGGGTTAGGGTTAGGGTTAGGTTTCTGTTAGGGTTAGGGTTAGGTTTAGGGTTAGGGTTAGGGTTAGGGTTAGGTTTAGGGTTAGGTTTGCGTTAGGGTTAGGGTTAGGGTTATTGTTAGGGTTAGGTTTGCGTTTGGGTTAGGGTTTGGGTTAAATTAGGGTTAGGGTTAGGGTTAGGGTTAGGGTTAGGGTAGGGTTAGGGTTAGGGTTAGGGTAGGGTTAGGTTAGGGTTAGGGTTAATGTTAGTTTTCGAGTTAGGTTTAGGTTTAGGTTTAGGTTGTGTTAGGGTTAGGGTTAGGGTTAGGGTTAGGTTTGCGTTAGGGTTATGGTTAGGGTTAGGGTTCGTGTTAGTGTTAGTGTTAGGTTTGCGTTACGGTTAGGGTTAGGGTTATGGTTATGGTTAGGGTTAGGTTTGCGTCAGGGATAGGGTTAGGATTAGGTTTAGGGTTAGGGTTAGGGTTAGGGTTAGGTTGTTTTAGGGTTAGGGTTAGGATTATGTTTGCGTTAGGGTTAGGGTTAGGGTTAGGGTTAGGTTTAGGGTTAGGTTTAGGGTTAGGGTTGGGGTTAGGGTTAGGTTAGGGTTTGGGTTAGGGTTAGGGTTAGGTTACGGTTAGGGTTAGTGTTAGGGTTAGGGTTAGGGTTAGGTTTAGGGTTAGGTATGCGTTAGGGTTAGGGTTACGGCTAGGTTTAGCTTTGCATTAGTGATAAGGTTAGGGTTAGGGTTATGGTTAGGGTTAGGTTTGTTTTAGGGTTAGGGTTAGGTTTAGGGTTAGGGTTAGGTTTCCGTTAGAGTTAGGGTAAGGGTTAGGGTTAAGAATGCGTTAGGGTTAGGGTTAGGGTTAGGGTTAGCTTTGCCTTAGTGTTAAGGTTAGGGTTAGGGTTAGGGATAGGGTTAGGTTTTGGGTTAGGGTTAGGTTTGCGATAGGGTTAGGGTTTGGGTTAGGGTTAGGTTTGCGTTAGAGTTTTCGTTAGGCTTAGGGTTAGCTTTAGGGTTAGGGTTATTGTTAGGTTTGCGTTAGGTTTAGGGTTAGGGTTAGAGTTAGGGTTAGGGTTAGGTTTGCGTTAGGGTTAGTGTTAGGGTTAGGGTTAGGGTTAGGTTTCTGTTAGGGTTAGGGTTAGGTTTAGGGTTAGGGTTAGGGTTAGGGTTAGGTTTAGGGTTAGGTTTGCGTTAGGGTTAGGGTTAGGGTTATTGTTAGGGTTAGGTTTGCGTTAGGGTTAGGTTTAGGGTTAGGTTTAGGGTTAGGGTTATGGTTAGGGATAATGATAGGGTTAGGGTTAGGGTTAGGTTTGCGTATTCGTTAGGGTTAGGGTTTGGGTTAAGGTTAGGGTTAGGGTTAGGGTTAGGGTTAGGGTTAGGGTAGGGTTAGGGTTAGGGTTAGGTTTGCGTTAGGGTTAGTGTTAGGGTTAGGGTTAGGGTTAGGTTTGTGTTAGGGTTAGGGTTAGGGTTAGGCTTATGGTTAGGGTTAGGGTTAGGGTTAGGGTTAGGTTAGGGTTAGGGTTAGGGTTAGGGTTATGTTACGGTTAGGGTTAGGGTTAGGGTTAGGGTTAGGGTTAGGGTTAGGGTTAGGGTTAGGGTTAGGGTTTGGTTTGCGTTAGGGTTAGGGTAAGGGTTAGGTTCAGGGTTAGGGTTAGGTATGCCTTCGGGTTAGGGTTAAGGTTAGGGTTAGCTTTGCGTTAGTGTTAGGGTTAGGGTTACTGTTAGGGTTAGGGTAAGTGTTAGGGTTAGGAATGCATTAGGGTTAGGGTTAGGGTTAGGGTTAGGGTTAGCTTTGCGTTAGTGTTAGGGTTAGGTTTAGGGTTAGGGTAAGGGTTAGGTTTGCGTTAGGGTTAGGGTTAGGTTTAGGGTTAGGGTTAGTGTTAGGTTTCTGTTAGGTTTAGGGTTAGGGTTAGGATTAGGGTTATGGTTAGGTTTCTGTTAGGGTTAGGGTTCGGTTTAGGGTTAGGGTTAGGGTTAGGTTTAGGTTTAGGGTTAGGTTTGCGTTAGGGTTAGGTTTAGGGTTAGGGTTAGGGTTAGGTTTGCGTTAGGGTTAGGGTTAGGGTTAGTTTAAGGGTTAGGGTTATGGTTAGGGTTAATGTTAGGGTTAGAGTTAGGTTTTCCTTAGGGTTAGGGTTACGGTTAGTGTTAGGGTTAGGTTTGCGATAGGGTTAGGGTTAGTGTTTTGGTTAGGTTTGCGTTACGGTTTTCGTTGGTTTAGGGTTAGGGTTAAGGTTAGGTTTAGGGTTAGGGTTAGGGTTAGGGTAGGATTAGGGTTAGGGTTAGGGTTAGGGTTAGGGATAGGGTTAGGTTAGGGTTAGGGTTAATGTTAGTTTTCGAGTTAGGGTTAGGTTTAGGTTTAGGTTGTGTTAGGGTTAGGGTTAGGGTTAGGGTTAGGTGTGCGTTAGGGTTAGGGTTAGGGTTAGGGTTAGTGTTAGTGTTAGGGTTAGTTTTGCGTTACTGTTAGGGTTAGGGTTATGGTTATGGTTAGGGTTAGGTTTGCGTCAGGCTTAGGGTTAGGATTAGGTTTAGGGTTAGGTTTAGGTTTAGGGTTAGGTTTGTTTTAGGGTTAGGGTTAGGGTTAGGTTTGCGTTAGGGTTAGGCTTAGCGTAGGTTTAGGGTTAGGGTTAGGGTTAGGGTTAGTGTTAGGTTAGGGTTAGGGTTAGGGTTAGGGTTAGGGATTTGGTTAGGTTAGGGTTAGGGTTAATGTTAGTTTTCGAGTTAGGGTTAGGTTTAGGTTTAGGTTGTGTTAGGGTTAGGGTTAGGGTTAGGGTTAGGTGTGCGTTAGGGTTAGGGTTAGGGTTAGGGTTAGTGTTAGTGTTAGGGTTAGTTTTGCGTTACTGTTAGGGTTAGGGTTATGGTTATGGTTAGGGTTAGGTTTGCGTCAGGCTTAGGGTTAGGATTAGGTTTAGGGTTAGGTTTAGGGTTAGGGTTAGTTTTGTTTTAGGGTTAGGTTTAGTGTTAGGTTTGCGTTAGGGTTAGGGTAAGGGTTAGGGTTAGGTATGCGTTAGGGTTAGGGTTAGGGTAAGTGTTAGGGTTAGCTTTGCCTTAGTGTTAGGGTTAGGGTTAGGGTTAGGGTTAGGGTTAGGGTTAGGTTTGCGTTAGGGTTAGGGTTAGGTTTAGGTTTAGGATTAGTGTTAGGTTTGCGTTAGGTTTAGGGTTAGGGTTAGGGTTAGGGTTAGGTTTCTGTAAGGGTTAGGGTTAGGGTTAGGGTTAGGGTTAGGGGTAGGGTTAGGTTTTCGTTACGGTTAGGGTTAGTGTTAGATTTAGTGTTAAGGTTAGGTTTGCGATTGGGTTAGGGTTAGGGTTAGGGTTAGGTTTGCATTAGGGTTTTTGTTAGGTTTAGGGTTAGGGTTAGGGTTAGGGTTAGGGTAGAGTTAGGGTTAGGGTTAGGGTTAGGGTTAGTGTTAGTGTTAGGTTAGGATTAGGGTTAATATTAGGTTTCGGGTTAAGGTTAGGTTTAGATTTAGGTTGTGTTAGGGTTAGGGTTAGGGTTAGGGTTAGGTTTGTGTTAGGGTTAGGGTAAGGTTAGGGTTAGTGTTATTGTTAGGTTTGCGTTACGGTTAGGGTTAGGGTTATGGTAAGGGTTAGGGTTAGGTTTGCGTAAGAGTTAGTGTTAGGATTAGGTTTACGGTTAAGTTTAGGGTTAAGTTTGTTTAGGGTTAGGGTTAGGGTTAGTTTGCGTTAGGGTTAGGGTAAGGGTTAGGGTTAGGTATGCGTTAAGGTTAGGGTTAGGGTTAGCTTTGCGTTAGTGTTAGGGTTAGGGTTAGAGTTAGGGTTAGGGTTAGTTTTGCGTTAGGGCTAGGGATAGGTTTAGGGTTAGGGTTAGTGTTAGGTTTGCGTTAGGTTTAGGGTTAGGGTTAGGTTTCTGTTAGGGTTAGGGTTAGGTTTAGTGTTAGGGTTAGGGTTAGGGTTAGGGTTAGGTTTAGGGTTAGGTTTGGGTTAGAGTTAGGGTTAGGGTTAGGGTTAGGGTTAGGTTTGCGTTAGGGTTATGGTTAGGGTTAGGGTTAGGGTTAGGTATAGGGTTAGGGTTAAGATTAGGGTTAGGGTAAGGTTTGCGTTAGGGTTAGGGTTACGGATAGGGTTACGGTTAGGGTTAGGGTTACGGTTAGGGTTAGGACTAGGGTTTAGGGTTAGGGTTAGGTTTAGGGTAAGGTTTAGCGTTAGGGTTTAAGGTTTAGCGTTAATTTAATGATTAGGTTTGCGTTAAGGTTAGGGTTAGGTTAGGTTATGGTTAGGGTTAGGGTTAGGGTTAGGGTTAGGGTTAGGGTTAGGTTAGGGTTAAGTTTAGGGTTAGGGTTAGGTTAGGGTTAGGGTTAGGGTTAGGTTTAGAGTTAGAGTTAGTGTTAGGGTTGCGTTAGCTTTAGGGTTAGGGTTAGGGTTAGGGTTAGTGTTATTGTTAGGTTTGCGTTACGGTTAGGGTTAGGGTTATCGTTAGGGTTAGGGTTAGGTTTGCGTAAGGGTTAGTGTTAGGATTAGGTTTAGGGTTAAGGTTATGTTTAGGTTTGTTTTAGGGTTAGGGTTATGGTTAGGTTTGCGTTAGGGTTAGTGTTAGGGTTATGGTTAGGGTTAGGGTTAGGCTTAGGGTTAGGTTAGTGTTAGTGTTAGGGTTAGGGTTAGGTTAGTGTTAGGGTTAGGGTTAGGGTTAGGTTTAGGGTTAGGTTTGCGTTAGGGTTAGGGTAAGGGTTAGGGTTATGTATGCGTTAGGGTTAGGGTTAGGGTTAGGGTTAGCTTTGCGTTAGTGTTACGGTTAGGGTTAGGGTTAGGGTTAGGGTTAGGGTTAGGTTTGCGTTAGGGTTAGGGTTAGGTTTAGGGTTAGGGTTAGTGTTAGGTTTGCGTTAGATTTAGGGTTAGGGTTTGGGTTAGGGTTAGGGTTAGGGTTCTGTTAGGGTTAGGGTTAGGTTTAGGGTTAGGGTTAGGTTTAGGTTTGCGTTAGGGTTATGGTTATGGTTAGGTTTAGGGTTAGGGTTAGAGTTAGGGTTAATGTTAGCTTTAGGGTTAGGTTTGCGTTAGGGTTAGGGCTGGGTTACGGTTAGGGTTAGGGTTACGGTTAGGGTTAGGACTAGGGTTTAGGGTTAGGGTTAGGGTTAGGGTTAGGGTTGGGGTTAGGTTTTGGGTTAGGGTTAGGTTTGCGTTAGGGTTAGGGTCAGGGTTAGTGTTAGGGTTAGGGTTAGGTTTGCATTAGGGTTAGGGTTATCGTTAGGGTTAGGGTTTGGTTTGCGTTAGGGTTAGGGTTAGGATTAGGGTTAGGGTTAGGGTTAGGGTTAGGGTTATGTTTGCGTTATGGTTAGGGTTAGGGTTAGGGTTAGGGTTAGGTTTGCGTTAGGGTTGGGGTTAGGGTTAGGATTAGGGTTAGGTTTGCGTTAGGGTTAGGTTTAGGGTTAGGTTTAGGGTTAGGGTTAGGTTTAGGGTTAGGGTTAGGGTTTAGGTTTAGGGTTAGGTTTAGGGTTAGGGTTAGGGTTGGGGTTAGGTTTGCGATAGGGTTAGGGTAGGGTTAGGTTTCTTTTAGGGTTAGGGTTAGGGTTAGCGTTAGGGTTAGGGTTAGGTTTGCGTTAGGGTTAGGGTTAGGGTTAGTTATAGGGTAGGGTTAGGTTTGCGATACGATTAGGGTTAGGGTTAAGGTTAGGTTTGCGTTAGTGTTAGGGTTGTCTTTAGGGTTAGGGTTAGGTTTGCGTTAGGGTTAGGGTTAGGGTTAGGGTTAGGGTTAGGGTTATGGTAGGGTAAGGGTTAGGGTTAGGGTTAGGTTTGGGTTAGGGTTAATGTTAGGCTTCGGGTTAGGTTTAGGTTTAGATTTAGGTTGTGTTAGGGTTAGGGTTAGGGTTAGGGTTAGTTTTGCGTTAGGGTTAGTGTTAGGGTTAGTGTTTGTTAGGTTTGCGTTACTGTTAGGGTTAGGGTTATGGTTATGGTTAGGGTTAGGTTTGCGTTAGGGTTAGGTTTAGGGTTAGGTTTAGGGTTAGGGTTAGGTTTAGGTTTAGGGTTAGGGTTTAGGTTTAGGGTCAGGTTTAGGGTTAGGGTTAGGGTTGGGGTTAGGTGTGCGATAGGGTTAGGGTTACGGTTAGGTTTCTGTTAGGGTTAGGGTTAGGGTTAGCGTTAGGGTTAGGGTTAGGTTTGCGTTAGGGTTAGGGTTAGGGTTAGTTTTAAGGTT
>NC_142502.1:110235000-110297500 GCF_057876585.1 Rhinolophus sinicus
TTAGGGTTAGGTTTGCGTTAGCGTTAGGGTTAGGGTTTGGGTTAAGGGTAGGGTTAGGTTTAGGGTTAGGTTTAGGTTTAGGGTAGGGTTAGGGTTAGGGTTAGGGTTAGGTTAGGGTTAGGGTTAATGTTAGTTTTGGAGTTAGGATTAGGTTTAGGTTTAGGTTGTGTTAGGGTTAGGGTTAGGTTAAGGGTTAGGTTTGCGTTAGGTTTAGGGTTAGGGTTAGGGTTAGGGTTAGGGTTAGCGTTAGGGTTAAGTTTCCGTTACGGTTAGGGTTAGGGTTATGGTTATGGTTAGGGTTAGGTTTGCGTCAGGGTTACGGTTAGGTTTAGGTTTAGGGTTAGGGTTAGGGTTAGGGTTAGGTTCGTTTTAGGGTTAGGGTTAGGGTTAGGTTTGCGTTAGGGTTAGGGTTAGGGTTAGTGTTAGGGTTAGGGTTAGGGTTAGGGTTAGGGTTAGCTTAGGGTTAAGGTTAGGGTTAGGGTTAGGGTTAGGGTTAGGTTTAGGGTTAGGTTTGCGTTAGAGTTAGGGTAAGGGTTAGGGTTAGGTATGCGTTAGGGTTAGGGTTATAGTTACGGTTAGCTTTGCCTTAGTGTTAGGTTAGGGTTAGGGTTAGGGATAGGGTTAGGTTTAGAGTTAGGGTTAGGGTTAGGGTTAGGGTTAGGTTAGGGTTAGGGTTAGGGTTAGTGTTAGGGTTAGGTTAGGGTTAGGGTTAGTGTTAGGGTTAGGGTTAGGGTTATGGTTAGGGTTAGGGATAGGTTTGCGTAAGGGTTAGGGTTAGGATTAGGTTTATGGTTAGGGTTAGGTTTAGGTTTGTTTTAGGTTTAGGGTTAGTGTTAGGTTTGCGTTAGGGTTAGGGTTAGGGTTAGTGTTAGGGTTAGGGTTAGGGTTAGGGTTAGGTTACAGTTAAGGTTAGAGTTAGGGTTAGGTTAGGGTTAAGGTTAGGGATAGGGTTAGGGCTAGGGTTAGGGTTAGGGTTAGGTTTAGGGTTAGGTTTGCGTTAGGGTTTTGGTAAGTGTTAGGGTTAGGTATGCGTTAGGGTTAGGGTTAGGGTTAGGGTTAGGGTTAGCTTTGCGTTAGTGTTAGTGTTAGGGTTAGGGTTAGGGTTAGGGTTAGTTTTGCGTTAGGGTTAGGGTTAGGTTTAGGGTTAGAGTTAGTGTTAGGTTTGCGTTAGCTTTAGGGTTAGGGTTAGGGTTAGGGTTAGGGTTAAGGTTAGGTTTCTGTTAGGGTTAGGGTTAGGTTTAGGGTTAGGATTAGGGTTAGGGTTAGGGTTAGGTTTAGGGTTAGGTTTGCGTTAGGGTTAGGGTTAGGGTTATTGTTAGGGTTAGGTTTGCGTTAGGGTTAGGGTTAGGTTTAGGTTTACGGTTAGGGTTAGGTTTTGCGTTAAGTTGAGGGTTAGGTTTAGGGTTAGGATTAGGGATAGGGTAGGGTTAGGGTTATGGTTAGGGTTAGGGTTAGGTTAGGGTTAGGGTTAATGTTAGTTTTGCAGTTAGGGTTAAGTTTAGGTTTAGGTTGTGTTAGGGTTAGGGTTAGGTTAAGGGTTAGGTTTGCGTTAGGTTTAGGGTTAGGGTTAGGGTTAGTGTTAGGGTTAGGGTTAGGTTTGCGTTACGGTTAGGGTTAGGGTTATGGTTATGGTTAGGGTTAGGTTTGCGTCAGGGTTAGGGTTAGGATTAGGTTTTGGGTTAGGGTTAGGGTTAATGTTAGGTTCGTTTTAGGGTTAGGGTTAGGGTTAGGTTTGCGTTAGGGTTAGGGTTAGGGTTAGGGTTAGGGTTAGGGTTAGGTTTAGGGTTAGGTTTGCGTTAGAGTTAGGGTAAGGGTTAGGGTTAGGTATGCGTTAGAGTTAGGGTTAGGGTTACGGTTAGCTTTGCCTTAGTGTTTAGTTTAGGGTTAGGGTTAGGGATAGGGTTAGGTTTAGGGTTAGGGTTAGGTTTGCGATAGGGTTAGGGTTAGGGTTAGGGTTAGGGTTAGGTTTGCGTTAGGGTTTTCGTTAGGTTTAGGGTTAGGTTTAGGGTTAGGGTTATTGTTAGGTTTGCGTTAGGTTTAGGGTTAGGGTTAGGGTTAGGGTTAGGTTTCTGTTAGGGTAGGGTTAGGTTTAGGGTTCGGGTTAGGGTTAGGGTTAGGTTTAGGGTTAGGTATGCGTTAGGGTTAGGGTTAGGGTTATTGTTAGGGTTAGTTTTGCGTTAGGGTTAAAGTTAGGGTTAGGTTTAGAGTTAGGGTTAGGGTTAGGGATAATGATAGGTTTAGGGTTAGATTTGCGTTAGGCTTTTCGTTAGGTTTAGGGTTAGGTTTAGGGTTAGGTTTATTGTTAGGTTTGCGTTAGGTTTAGGGTTAGGGTTAGGGTTAGGGTTAGGGTTAGGGTTAGGTTTCTGTTAGGGTTAGGGTTAGGTTTAGGGTTAGGGTTAGGGTTAGGGTTAGGTTTAGGGTTAGGTTTGCGTTAGGGTTAGGGTTAGGGTTATTGTTAGGGTTAGGTTTGCGTTTGGGTTAGGGTTTGGGTTAAATTAGGGTTAGGGTTAGGGTTAGGGTTAGGGTTAGGGTAGGGTTAGGGTTAGGGTTAGGGTAGGGTTAGGTTAGGGTTAGGGTTAATGTTAGTTTTCGAGTTAGGTTTAGGTTTAGGTTTAGGTTGTGTTAGGGTTAGGGTTAGGGTTAGGGTTAGGTTTGCGTTAGGGTTATGGTTAGGGTTAGGGTTCGTGTTAGTGTTAGTGTTAGGTTTGCGTTACGGTTAGGGTTAGGGTTATGGTTATGGTTAGGGTTAGGTTTGCGTCAGGGATAGGGTTAGGATTAGGTTTAGGGTTAGGGTTAGGGTTAGGGTTAGGTTGTTTTAGGGTTAGGGTTAGGATTATGTTTGCGTTAGGGTTAGGGTTAGGGTTAGGGTTAGGTTTAGGGTTAGGTTTAGGGTTAGGGTTGGGGTTAGGGTTAGGTTAGGGTTTGGGTTAGGGTTAGGGTTAGGTTACGGTTAGGGTTAGTGTTAGGGTTAGGGTTAGGGTTAGGTTTAGGGTTAGGTATGCGTTAGGGTTAGGGTTACGGCTAGGTTTAGCTTTGCATTAGTGATAAGGTTAGGGTTAGGGTTATGGTTAGGGTTAGGTTTGTTTTAGGGTTAGGGTTAGGTTTAGGGTTAGGGTTAGGTTTCCGTTAGAGTTAGGGTAAGGGTTAGGGTTAAGAATGCGTTAGGGTTAGGGTTAGGGTTAGGGTTAGCTTTGCCTTAGTGTTAAGGTTAGGGTTAGGGTTAGGGATAGGGTTAGGTTTTGGGTTAGGGTTAGGTTTGCGATAGGGTTAGGGTTTGGGTTAGGGTTAGGTTTGCGTTAGAGTTTTCGTTAGGCTTAGGGTTAGCTTTAGGGTTAGGGTTATTGTTAGGTTTGCGTTAGGTTTAGGGTTAGGGTTAGAGTTAGGGTTAGGGTTAGGTTTGCGTTAGGGTTAGTGTTAGGGTTAGGGTTAGGGTTAGGTTTCTGTTAGGGTTAGGGTTAGGTTTAGGGTTAGGGTTAGGGTTAGGGTTAGGTTTAGGGTTAGGTTTGCGTTAGGGTTAGGGTTAGGGTTATTGTTAGGGTTAGGTTTGCGTTAGGGTTAGGTTTAGGGTTAGGTTTAGGGTTAGGGTTATGGTTAGGGATAATGATAGGGTTAGGGTTAGGGTTAGGTTTGCGTATTCGTTAGGGTTAGGGTTTGGGTTAAGGTTAGGGTTAGGGTTAGGGTTAGGGTTAGGGTTAGGGTAGGGTTAGGGTTAGGGTTAGGGTTAGGGTTAGGTTAGGGTTAGGGTTAATGTTAGTTTTCGAGTTAGGGTTAGGTTTAGGTTTAGGATGTGTTAGGGTTAGGGTTAGGGTTAGGGTTATGGTTAGGGTTAGGTTTATTTTAGGGTTAGGGTTAGGGTTAGGTTTGCGTTAGGGTTAGGGTTAGGGTTAGGGTTAGGGTTAGGGTTAGGGTTAGGTTTAGGGTTAGGGTTGGGGTTAGGGTTAGGTTAGGGTTAGGGTTAGGGTTAGGGTTAGGTTACGGTTAGCGTTAGGGTTAGGGTTCGGGTTAGGGTTAGGTTTAGTGTTAGGTTTGCGTTAGAGTTAGGGTAAGGGTTAGGGTTAGGTATGCGTTACGGTTAAAGTTAGGGTTAGGGTTAGCTTTGCCTTAGTGTTAAGGTTAGGATTAGAGTTAGGGTTAGGGTTAGGTTTGTGTTAGGGTTAGGGTTAGGTTTGCGATAGGGTTAGGGTTAGGGTTAGGGTTAGGTTTGCGTTAGGGTTAGGGTTAGGGTTAGGGTTAGTGTTATTGTTAGGTTTCGTTACGAAGGGTTAGAGTTATGGTTAGGGTTAGGTTTAGTTTTGCGTAAGGGTTAGGTTTAGGATTAGGTTTATGTTTAGGTTTAGGGTTAGGTTTGTTTTAGGTTTAGGGTTAGTGTTAGGTTTGCTTTAGGGTTAGGGTTAGGGTTAGGGTTCGCTTAGGGTTAGGGTAAGGGTTAGGTTAGGGTTAAGGTTAGGGTTAGGTTTAGGTTAGGGTTACGGTTAGGGATAGGGTTAGGGCTAGGGTTAGGGTTAGGGTTAGGTTTAGGGTTAGGTTTGCGTTAGGGTTATGGTAAGTGTTAGGGTTAGGTATGCGTTAGGGTTAGGGTTAGGGTTAGGATTAGGGTTAGCTTTGCGTTAGTGTCAGGGTAAGGGTTAGTGTTAGGGTTAGGGTTATGGGTAGTTTTGCGTTAGGGTTAGGGTTAGGTTTAGAGTTAGAGTTAGTGTTAGGATTGCGTTAGCTTTAGGGTTAGGGTTAGGGTTAGGGTTAGGGTTAAAGTTAGGTTTCTGTTAGGGTTAGGGTTAGGTTTAGGGTTAGGGTTAGGGTTAGGGTTAGGGTTAGGGTTAGGTTTAGGGTTAGGTTTGCGTTAGGGTTAGGGTTAGGGTTACTGTTAGGGTTAGGTTTGCGTTAGGGTTAGGGTTAGTGTTAGGTTTAGGGTTAGGGTTAGGGTTAGGGTTAATGATAGGGTTAGGGTTAGGTTTGCGTTAGCGTTAGGGTTAGGGTTTGGGTTAAGGGTAGGGTTAGGTTTAGGGTTAGGTTTAGGGTTAGGGTAGGGTTAGGGTTAGGGTTAGGGTTAGGTTAGGGTTAGGGTTAATGTTAGTTTTGGAGTTAGGATTAGGTTTAGGTTTAGGTTGTGTTAGGGTTAGGGTTACGTTAAGGGTTAGGTTTGCGTTAGGTTTAGGTTTAGGGTTAGGGTTAGGGTTAGAGTTAGCGTTAGGGTTAAGTTTCCGTTACGGTTAGGGTTAGGGTTATGGTTATGGTTAGGGTTAGGTTTGCGTCAGGGTTACGGTTAGGTTTAGGTTTAGGGTTAGGGTTAGGGTTAGGGTTAGGTTCGTTTTAGGGTTAGGGTTAGGGTTAGGTTTGCGTTAGGGTTAGGGTTAGGGTTAGTGTTAGGGTTAGGGTTAGGGTTAGGGTTAGGGTTAGCTTAGGGTTAAGGTTAGGGTTAGGGTTAGGGTTAGGGTTAGGGTTAGGTTTAGGGTTAGGTTTGCGTTAGAGTTAGGGTAAGGGTTAGGGTTAGGTATGCGTTAGGGTTAGGGTTATAGTTACGGTTAGCTTTGCCTTAGTGTTAGGTTAGGGTAAGGGTTAGGGATAGGGTTAGGTTTAGGGTTAGGGTTAGGGTTAGGGTTAGGGTTAGGGTTAGGTTACGGTTAGGGTTAGGGTTAGTGTTAGCGTTAGGGTTAGGGTTAAGATTAGTGTTAGGGTTAGGGTTAGGGTTATGGTTAGGGTTAGGGATAGGTTTGCGTGAGGGTTAGGGTTAGGATTAGGTTTATGGTTAGGGTTAGGTTTAGGTTTGTTTTAGGTTTAGGGTTAGTGTTAGGTTTGCGTTAGGGTTAGGGTTAGGGTTAGTGTTAGGGTTAGGGTTAGGGTTAGGTTTGGGTTAGGTAACAGTTAAGGTTAGAGTTAGGGTTAGGTTAGGGTTAAGGTTAGGGATAGGGTTAGGGCTAGGGTTAGGGTTAGGGTTAGGTTTAGGGTTAGGTTTGCGTTAGGGTTTTGGTAAGTGTTAGGGTTAGGTATGCGTTAGGGTTAGGGTTAGGGTTAGGGTTAGGGTTAGCTTTGCGTTAGTGTTAGTGTTAGGGTTAGGGTTAGGGTTAGGGTTAGTTTTGCGTTAGGGTTAGGGTTAGGTTCAGGGTTAGAGTTAGTGTTAGGTTTGCGTTAGCTTTAGGGTTAGGGTTAGGGTTAGGGTTAGGGTTAAGGTTAGGTTTCTGTTAGGGTTAGGGTTAGGTTTAGGGTTAGGATTAGGGTTAGGGTTAGGGTTAGGTTTAGGGTTAGGGTTAGGGTTTGGGTTAAGGTGAGGGTTAGGTTTAGGGTTAGGATTAGGGATAGGGTAGGGTTAGGGTTATGGTTAAGGTTAGGGTTAGGTTAGGGTTAGGGTTAATGTTAGTTTTGCAGTTAGGGTTAGGTTTAGGTTTAGGTTGTGTTTGGGTTAGGGTTAGGTTAAGGGTTAGGTTTGCGTTAGGTTTAGGGTTAGGGTTAGGGTTAGTGTTAGGGTTAGGGTTAGGTTTGCGTTACGGTTAGGGTTAGGGTTATGGTTATGGTTAGGGTTAGGTTTGCGTCAGGGTTAGGGTTAGGATTAGGTTTTGGGTTAGGGTTAGGGTTAATGTTAGGTTCGTTTTAGGGTTAGGGTTAGGGTTAAGTTTGCGTTAGGGTTAGGGTTAGGGTTAGGGTTAGGGTTAAGGTTAGGGTTAGGTTTAGGGTTAGGTTTGCGTTAGAGTTAGGGTAAGGGTTAGGGTTAGGTATGCGTTAGAGTTAGGGTTAGGGTTACGGTTAGCTTTGCCTTAGTGTTTAGTTTAGGGTTAGGGTTAGTGATAGGGTTAGGTTTAGGGTTAGGGTTAGGTTTGCGATAGGGTTAGGGTTAGGGTTAGGGTTAGGGTTAGGTTTCTGTTAGGGTAGGGTTAGGTTTAGGGTTCGGGTTAGGGTTAGGGTTAGGTTTAGGGTTAGGTTTGCGTTAGGGTTAGGGTTAGGGTTATTGTTAGGGTTAGTTTTGCGTTAGGGTTAGGGTTAGGGTTAGGTTTAGAGTTAGGGTTAGGGTTAGGGATAATGATAGGTTTAGGGTTAGATTTGCGTTAGGCTTTTCGTTAGGTTTAGGGTTAGGTTTAGGGTTAGGTTTATTGTTAGGTTTGCGTTAGGTTTAGGGTTAGGGTTAGGGTTAGGGTTAGGGTTAGGGTTAGGTTTCTGTTATGGTTAGGGTTAGGTTTAGGGTTAGGGTTAGGGTTAGGTTTAGGGTTAGGTTTGCGTTAGGGTTAGGGTTAGGGTTATTGTTAGGGTTAGGTTTGCGTTTGGGTTAGGGTTTGGGTTAAGGTTAGGGTTAGGGTTAGGGTTAGGGTTAGGGTTAGGGTAGGGTTAGGGTTAGGGTTAGGGTAGGGTTAGGTTAGGGTTAGGGTTAATGTTAGTTTTCGAGTTAGGTTTAGGTTTAGGTTTAGGTTGTGTTAGGGTTAGGGTTAGGGTTAGGGTTAGGTTTGCGTTAGGGTTATGGTTAGGGTTAGGGTTAGTATTAGTGTTAGTGTTAGGTTTGCGTTACGGTTAGGGTTAGGGTTATGGTTATGGTTAGGGTTAGGTTTGCGTCAGGGATAGGGTTAGGATTAGGTTTAGGGTTAGGGTTAGGGTTAGGGTTAGGTTGTTTTAGGGTTAGGGTTAGGATTAGGTTTGCTTTAGGGTTAGGGTTAGGGTTAGAGTTAGGTTTAGGGTTAGGTTTAGGGTTAGGGTTGGGGTTAGGGTTAGGTTAGGGTTTGGGTTAGGGTTAGGGTTAGGTTACGGTTAGGGTTAGGGTTAGGGTTAGGGTTAGGTTTAGGGTTACGTTTGCGTTAGAGTTAGGGTAAGGGTTAGGGTTAGGTATGAGTTAGGGTTAGGGTTACGGTTAGGGTTAGCTTTGCCTTAGTGATAAGGTTAGGGTTAGGGTTATGGTTAGGGTTAGGTTTGTGTTAGGGTTAGGGTTAGGTTTAGGGTTAGGGTTAGGTTTGCCTTAGAGTTAGGGTAAGGGTTAGGGTTAGGTATTCGTTAGGGTTAGGGTTAGGGTTAGGGTTAGCTTTGCCTTAGTGTTAAGGTTAGGGTTAGGGTTAGGGATAGGGTTAGGGTTTGGGTTAGGGTTAGGTTTGCGTTAGAGTTTTCGTTAGGCTTAGGGTTAGCTTTAGGGTTAGGGTTATTGTTAGGTTTGCGTTAGGTTTAGGGTTAGGGTTAGAGTTAGGGTTAGGGTTAGGTTTGCGTTAGGGTTAGGGTTAGGTTTAGGGTTAGGGTTAGTGTTAGGTTTGCGTTAGGGTTAGTGTTAGGGTTAGGTTTAGGGTTAGGTTTCTGTTAGGGTTAGGGTTAGGTTTAGAGTTAGGGTTAGGGTTAGGGTTAGGTTTAGGCTTAGGTTTGCGTTAGGGTTAGGGTTAGGGTTATTGTTAGGGTTAGGTTTGCGTTAGGGTTAGGTTTAGGGTTAGGTTTAGGGTTAGGGTTAGGGTTAGGGATAATGATAGGGTTAGGGTTAGGGTTAGGTTTGCGTATTCGTTAGGGTTAGGGTTTGGGTAAGGTTAGGGTTAGGGTTAGGGTTAGGGTTAAGGTTAGGGTTAGGGTTAGGTTAGGGTTAGGGTTAGGGTTAGGGTTAGGGTTAGGGTTAGGTTAGGGTTAGGGTTAATGTTAGTTTTCGAGTTAGGGTTAGGTTTAGGTTTAGGATGTGTTAGGGTTAGGGTTAGAATTAGGGTTATGGTTAGGGTTAGGTTTATTTTAGGGTTAGGGTTAGGGTTATGTTTGCGTTAGGGTTAGGGTTAGGGTTAGGGTCAGGGTTAGGGTTAGGGTTAGGGTTAGGTTTAGGGTTAGGGTTGGGGTTAGGGTTAGGTTAGGGTTAGGGTTAGGGTTAGGGTTAGGTTACGGTTAGCGTTAGGGTTAGGGTTCGGGTTAGGGTTAGGTTTAGGGTTAGGTTTGCGTTAGAGTTAGGGTAAGGGTTAGGGTTAGGTATGCGTTACGGTTAAAGTTAGGGTTAGGGTTAGCTTTGCCTTAGTGTTAAGGTTAGGATTAGAGTTAGGGTTAGGGTTAGGTTTGTGTTAGGGTTAGGGTTAGGTTTGCGATAGGGTTAGGGTTAGGGTTAGGGTTAGGTTTGCGTTAGGGTTTTCGTTAGGTTTAGGGTTAGGGTTAGGGTTAGGGTTAGGGTTAGGGTTAGGGTTAGGTTTAGGGTATGGTTAGGGTTAGGTTTAGGGTTAGTGTTAGGTTAGGGTTAGTGTTAATGTTAGGTTTCGGGTTAGGGTTAGGTTTAGATTTAGGTTGTGTTAGGGTTAGGGTTAGGGTTAGAGTTAGGTTTGCGTTAGGGTTAGGGTTAGGGTTAGCGTTAGTGTTATTGTTAGGTTTGCGTTACGGTTAGGGTTAATGTTATAGTTAGGGTTAGGATTAGGTTTGCGTCAGGGTTAGGGTTAGGATTAGGGTTAGGGTTAGGGTTAGGGTTAGGGTTAGGTTTGTTTTAGTGTTAGGGTTAGGGTTAGGTTTGCGTTAGGGTTATGGTTAGGTTAGGGTTAGGGTTAGGGTTAGGGTTAGGGTTAGGGTTAGTGTTAGTGTTAGACTAAGGTTTGTGTTACAGTTAGTGTTAGGGGTATGGTTATGGTTAGGGTTAGGTTTGCGTCAGGGTTAGGGTTAGGATTAAGTGTAGGGATAGGGTTAGGGGTAGGGTTAGGTTTGTTTTATGTTTAGGGTTAGGGTTAGGTTTGCGTTAGGTTTAGGGTTAGGGTTCAGGTTAGGGTTAGGGTTAGGGTTAGGTTAGGGTTAGGGTTAGGGTTAGGGTTAGGGTTAGTGTTAGTGTTAGTGTTAGGTTTGCGTTACGGTTAGGGTTAGGGTTATGGTTATGGTTAGGGTTAGGTTTGCGTCAGGGATAGGGTTAGGATTAGGTTTAGGGTTAGGGTTAGGGTTAGGTTTAGGTTGTTTTAGGATTAGGGTTAGGGTTAGTTTTGCGTTAGGGTTAGGGTTAGGGTTAGGGTTAGTGTTACTGTTAGGGTTAGGTTTGCGTTACGGTTAGGGTTACGGTTATGGTTATAGTTAGGTATAGTTTTGCGTCAGGGTTAGGGTTAGGAATAGGTTTAGGGTTAGGGTTAGGTTTAGGGTTTGGTTTGTTTTAGGGTTATGGTTAGGGTTAGGTTTGCGTTAGGGTTATGGTTATGGTTAGGGTTATGGTTAGGGTTAGGGTTAAGGTTAGGGTTGGGGTTAGGGTTAGGTTAGGGTTAGGGTTAGGGTTAGGGTTAGGTTACGGTTAGGGTTAGGGTTAGGGTTATGGTTAGGTTTAGGGTTAGGTTTGCGTTAGAGTTAGGGTAAGGGTTAGGGTTAGATATGCGTTACGGTTAGATTTAGGGTTAGGGTTAGCTTTGCCTTAGTGTTAAGGTTAGAGTTAGAGTTAGGGTTAGGGTTAGGTTTGTGTTAGGGTTAGGTTTAGGTTTGCGATAGGGTTAGGGTTAGGGTTATGGTTAGGTTTGCGTTAGGGTTTTCGTGAGGTTTAGGGTTAGGGTTAGGGTTAGGGTTAGGGTTAGGGTTAGGGTTAGGGTTAGGGTTAGGGTTAGGGTAGGGTTAGGGTTAGGTTTAGTGTTAGGGTTAGGGTTAGGTTCAGATTTAGGTTGTGTTAGAGTTAGGGTTAGGGTTAGGTTAGATTGGCGTTAGGGTTAGAGTTATGGTTAGGGTTATGGTTAGGTTTGCGTCAGGGTTAGGGTTAGGATTAGGTTTAGGGTTAGGTTTAGCTTTAGGGTTATGTTTGTTTTAGGGTTAGGGTTACGGTTAGGTGCTTTAGGGTTAGGGTTAGGGTTAGGGTTAGGATTATGTTTGCGTAAGGGTTAGGGTTAGGATTAGGTTTAGGGTTAGGGTAAGGTTTAGGTTTGTTTTAGGTTTAGGGTTAGGGTTATGTTTGCATTAGGGTTAGGGTTAGGGTTAGGGTTAGGGTTAGGTTTAGGTTTAGGGTTAGGTTAGGGTTAGGGTTAGGGTTAGGGTTAGTTAGGTTATGGTTAGGGTTAGGGTTAGGGTTAGGGTTAGGTTTAGGGTTAGGTTTGCGTTAGGGTTAGGGTAAGTGTTAGGGTTAGGAATGCGTAAGGGTTAGGGTTAGGGTTAGGGTTAGGGTTAGCTTTGCGTTACTGTTAGGGTTAGGGTTAGAGTTAGGGTTAGGGTTACGTTTGCGTTAGGGTTAGGGTTAGGTTTAGGGTTAGGGTTAGGTTTCTGTTAGGGTTAGGGTTAGGGTTAGGGTTAGGGTTAGGTTTAGGGTTAGGGTTAGGGTTAGTGTTAGGTTTGCGATAGGGTTAGGGTTAGAGTTAGGTTTAGGGTTAGGGTTAGGTTTGCGATAGGGTTAGGGTTAGGGTTAGGGTTAGGTTTGCGTTAGGGTTTTCGTTAGGTTTAGGGTTAGGTTTAGGGTTAGGGTTATTGTTAGGTTTGCGTTACGTTTAGGGTTAGGGTTAGGGTTAGGGTTAGGGTTAGGTTTCTGTTAGGGTTAGGGTTAGGTTTAGGGTACGGGTTAGGGTTAGGGTTAGGTTTAGGGTTAGGTTTGCGTTAGGGTTAGGGTTAGGGTTATTGTTAGGGTTAGGTTTGCATTATGGTTAGGGTTAGGGTTAGGTTTAGGGTTAGGGTTAGGGTTAGGGATAATGATATGGTTAGGGTTAGGTTTGCGTTAGGGTTTTCGTAGGTTTAGGGTTAGGGTTAGGGTTAGGGTTAGGTTTCTGTTAGAGTTAGGGTTAGGTTTAGGGTTAGGGTTAGGGTTAGGGTTAGGTTTAGGGTTAGGTTTGCGTTAGGTTTAGGGTTAGGGTTATTGTTAGGGTTAGGTTTGCGTTAGAGTTAGGGTTTGGTTTAACGTTAGGGTTAGGGTTAGGGTTAGGGTTAGGGTAGGGTTAGGGTTAGGGTTAGGGTAGTGCTAGGTTAGGGTTAGGGTTAATGTTAGTTTTCGAGTTAGGGTTAGGTTTAGGTTTAGGTTGTGTTAGGGTTAGGGTTAGGGTTATGGTTAGGTTTGCGTTAGGGTTAGGGTTAGGGTTAGGGTTAGTGTTAGTGTTAGTGTTAGGTTTGCGTTACGGTTAGGGTTAGGGTTATGGTTATGGTTAGGGTAAGGTTTGCGTCAGGGATAGGGTTAGGATTAGGTTTAGGTTTAGGGTTAGGTTTAGGGTTAGGTTGTTTTAGGATTAGGGTTAGGGTTAGGTCTGCGTTAGGGTTAGGGTTAGGGTTAGGGTTACGGTTAGGTTAGGGTTTGGGTTAGGGTTAGAGTTAGGTTACGGTTAGGGTTAGGGTTAGAGTTTGGGTTAGGGTTAGGTTTACGGTTAAGTTTGCGTTAGAGTTAGGTATGTGTTAAGGTTAGGTATGCGTTAGGGTTAGGGTTAGGGTTAGGGTTAGCTTTGCCTTAGTGTTAAGGTTAGGGTTAGGGTTAGGGTTAGGGTTAGGTTTGTGTTAGGGTTAGGGTTAGGTTTAGGGTTAGGGTTAGGTTTGCAATAGGGTTATGGTTAGGGTTAGGGTTAGGTTTGCTTTAGAGTTAGGGTAAGGGTTAGGGTTAGGTTTGCGTTAGAGTTTTCGTTAGGCTTAGGGTTAGGTTTAGGGTTAGGGTTATTGTTAGGTTTGCGTTAGGTTTAGGGTTAGGGTTAGGGTTAGGGTTAGGGTTAGGGTTAGGGTTAGGTTTGCGTTAGGGTTAGGGTTAGGTTTAGGGTAGGGTTAGTGTTAGGTTTGCGTTAGGTTTAGGGTTAGGGTGAGGGTTAGGTTTAGGGTTAGGGTTAGGTTTCTGTTAGGGATAGGGTTAGGTTTAGGATTAGGGTTAGGGTTAGGGTTAGGTTTAGGGTTAGGTTTGCGTTAGGGTTAGGGTTATTGTTAGGGTTAGGTTTGCGTTAGGGTTAGGTTTTAGGGTTAGGTTTAGGGTTAGGGTTAGGGTTAGGGATAATGATAGGGTTAGGGTTAGGTTTGCGTTATCGTTAGGGTTAGGGTTTGGGTTAAGGTTAGGGTTAGGGTTAGGGTTAGGTTTAGGGTTAGGGTTAGGGTTAGTGTTAGGTTTGCGTTATGGTTAGGGTTAGAGTTAGGTTTAGGGTTAGGATTAGGTTTGCGATAGGGTTAGGGTTAGGGTTAGGGTTAGGGTAGGGTTAGGGTTAGGGTTAGGGTTAGGGTTAGGTTTAGGGTTAAGTTTCCGTTAGAGTTAGGGTAAGGGTTAGGGTTAGGTATGCGTTAGGGTTAGGGTTAGGGTTACGGTTTGCTTTGCCTTAGTGTTTAGTTTAGGGTTAGGGTTAGGGATAGGGTTAGGTTTAGGGTTAGGGTTAGGTTTGCTATAGGGTTAGGTTTAGGGTTAGGGTTAGGTTTGCGTTAGGGTTTTCGTTATGTTTAGGGTTAGGTTTAGGGTTAGGGTTATTGTTAGGTTTGCGTTACGTTTAGGTTGAGGTTTAGGGTTAGGGTTAGGGTTAGGTTTCTGTAAGGGTTAGGGTTAGGTTTAGGGTTCGGGTTAGGGTTAGGGTTAGGTTTAGGGTTAGGTTTGCGTTAGGGTTAGGGTTAGGGTTATTGTTAGGGTTAGGTTTGCGTTATGGTTAGGGTTAGGGTTAGGTTTAGGGTTAGGGTTATGGTTAGGGATAATGATATGGTTAGGGTTAGGTTTGCGTTAGGGTTTTCGTAGGTTTAGGGTTAGGTTTAGGGTTAGGGTTATTGTTAGGTTTGCGTTAGGTTTAGGGTTAGTGTTAGGGTTAGGGTTAGGGTTAGGTTTCTGTTAGGGTTAGGGTTAGGTTTAGGGTTAGGGTTAGGGTTAGGGTTAGGTTTAGGGTTAGGTTTGCGTTAGGGTTAGGGTTAGGGTTATTGTTAGGGTTAGGTTTGCGTTAGGGTAAGGGTTTGGTTTAAGGTTAGGGTTAGGGTTAGGTTAGGGTTAGGGTTAGGGTAGGGTTAGGGTTAGGGTTAGGGTAGGGTTAGGTTAGGGTTATGGTTAATGTTATTTTTCGAGTTAGGGTTAGGTTTAGGTTTAGGTTGTGTTAGGGTTAGGGTTAGGGTTAGGGTTAGGTTTGCGTTAGGGTTAGGGTTAGGGTTAGGGTTAGTGTTAGTGTTAGGTTTGCGTTACGGTTAGGGTTAGGGTTATGGTTATGGTTAGGGTTAGGTTTGCGTCAGGGATAGGGTTAGGATTAGGTTTAGGTTTAGGGTTAGGTTTAGGGTTAGGTTGTTTTAGGATTAGGGTTAGGGTTAGGTCTGCGTTAGGGTTAGGGTTAGGGTTAGGGTTAGGGTTAGGTTAGGGTTTGGGTTAGGGTTAGGGTTAGGTTACGGTTAGGGTTAGGGTTAGGGTTAGGGTTAGGTTTAGGGTTAAGTTTGCGTTAGAGTTAGGGTAAGGGTTAGGGTTAGGTATGCGTTAGGGTTAGGGTTAGGGTTAGGGTTAGCTTTGCCTTAGTGTTAAGGTTAGGGTTAGGGTTAGGGTTAGGCTTAGTTTTGTGTTAGGGTTAGGGTTAGGTTTAGGGTTAGGTTTAGGTTTGCCATAGGGTTATGGTTAGGGTTAGGGTTAGGTTTGCGTTAGAGTTAGGGTAAGTGTTAGGGTTAGCTTTGCGTTAGAGTTTTCGTTAGGCTTAGGGTTAGGTTTAGGGTTAGGGTTATTGTTAGGTTTGCGTTAGGTTTAGGTTTAGGGTTAGGGTTAGGGTTTGGGTTAGGGTTAGGTTTGCGTTAGGGTTAGGGTTAGGTTTAGGGTAGGGTTAGTGTTAGGTTTGCGTTAGGTTTAGGGTTAGGGTTAGGGTTAGGGTTAGGGTTAGGGTTAGGTTTCTGTTAGGGTTAGGGATAGGTTTAGGGTTAGGGTTAGGGTTAGGGTTAGGTTTAGGGTTAGGTTTGCGTTAGGGTTAGGGTTATTGTTAGGGTTAGGTTTGCGTTAGGGTTAGGTTTTAGGGTTAGGTTTAGGGTTAGGGTTAGGGTTAGGGATAATGATAGGGTTAGGGTTAGGTTTGCGTTATCGTTAGGGTTAGGGTTTGGGTTAAGTTTAGGGTTAGGGTTAGGGATAGGTTTAGGGTTTGGGTTAGGATAGGGTTAGGGTTAGGGTTAGGGTTAGGGTTAGGGTTAGGTTAGGGTTAGGGTTAATGTTAGTTTTCGAGTTAGGGTTAGGTTTAGGTTTAGGATGTGTTAGGGTTAGGTTTAGGGTTAGGGTTAGGTTTGCGTTAGGGTTAGGGTTAGGGTTAGGGTTAGTGTTACTGTTAGGGTTAGGTTTGCGTTACGGTTAGGGTTACGGTTATGGTTATGGTTAGGGTTAGTTTTGCGTCAGGGTTAGGGTTAGGATTAGGTTTAGGGTTAGGGTTAGGGTTAGGGTTTGGTTTGTTTTAGGGTTATGGTTAGGGTTAGGTTTGCGTTAGGGTCATGGTTAGGGTTAGGGTTAGGTTTAGGGTTAGGTTAAGGTTAGGGTTGGGGTTAGGGTTAGGTTAGGGTTAGGGTTAGGGTTAGGGTTAGGTTACGGTTAGGGTTAGGGTTAGGGTTAGGGTTAGGTTTAGGGTTAGGTTTGCGTTAGAGTTAGGGTAAGGGTTAGGGTTAGATATGCATTACGGTTAGAGTTAGGGTTAGGGTTAGCTTTGCGTTAGTGTTAGGGTTAGGGTTAGGGTTAGGTTTGCGTTAGTTTTAGGGTTAGGTTTAGGGGTAGGATTAGTGTTAGATTTCCGTTAGGTTTAGGGTTATGGTTAGGGTTAGGGTTAGGTTTCTGTTAGGGGTAGGGTTAGGGTTAGGGTTAGGGTTAGGGTTAGGGTTAGGTTTGCGTTAGGGTTAGGGTTAGGGTTAGGTTTAGGGTTAGGTTTGCGTTAGGGTTGGGGTTAGGGTTAGGGTTAGGGTTAGGTTTCTGTTAGGGTTAGGGTTAGGGTTAGGGTTAGGGTTAGGTTTAGGGTTAGGGTTAGGGTTAGTGTTAGGTTTGCGATAGGGTTAGGGTTAGAGTTAGGTTTAGGGTTAGGGTTAGGTTTGCGATAGGGTTAGGGTTAGGGTTAGGGTTAGGGTAGGGTTAGGGTTAGGGTTAGGGTTAGGGTTAGGTTTAGGGTTAAGTTTGCGTTAGAGTTAGGGTAAGGGTTAGGGTTAGGTATGCGTTAGGGTTAGGGTTAGGGTTACGGTTAGCTTTGCCTTAGTGTTTAGTTTAGGGTTAGGGTTAGGGATAGGGTTAGGTTTAGGGTTAGGGTTAGGTTTGCGATAGGGTTAGGGTTAGGGTTAGGGTTAGGTTTGCGTTAGGGTTTTTGTTAGGTTTAGGGTTAGGTTTAGGGTTAGGGTTATTGTTAGGTTTGCGTTACGTTTAGGGTTAGGGTTAGGGTTAGGGTTAGGGTTAGGTTTCTGTTAGGGTTAGGGTTAGGTTTAGGGTACGGGTTAGGGTTAGGGTTAGGTTTAGGGTTAGGTTTTCGTTAGGGTTAGGGTTAGGGTTATTGTTAGGGTTAGGTTTGCATTATGGTTAGGGTTAGGGTTAGGTTTAGGGTTAGGGTTAGGGTTAGGGTTAGGGATAATGATATGGTTAGGGTTAGGTTTGCGTTAGGGTTTTCGTAGGTTTAGGGTTAGGGTTAGGGTTAGGGTTAGGTTTTGGGTTAGGTTTGCGTTATGGTTAGGGTTAGGGTTATTGTTAGGGTTAGGTTTGCGTTATGGTTAGGGTTAGGGTTAGGTTTAGGGTTAGGGTTAGGGTTAGGGATAATGATATGGTTAGGGTTAGGTTTGCGTTAGGGTTTTCGTAGGTTTAGGGTTAGGGTTAGGGTTAGGGTTAGGTTTCTGTTAGGGTTAGGTTTAGGGTTAGGGTTAGGGTTATGGTTAGGTTTAGGGTTAGGTTTGCGTTAGGTTTAGGGTTAGGGTTATTGTTAGGGTTAGGTTTGCGTTAGGGTTAGGGTTTGGTTTAACGTTAGGGTTAGGGTTAGGGTTAGGGTTAGGGTAGGGTTAGGGTTAGGGTTAGGGTAGGGCTAGGTTAGGGTTAGGGTTAATGTTAGTTTTCGAGTTAGGGTTAGGTTTAGGTTTAGGTTGTGTTAGGGTTAGCGTTAGGGTTATGGTTAGGTTTGCGTTAGGGTTAGGGTTAGGGTTAGGGTTAGTGTTAGTGTTAGTGTTAGGTTTGCGTTACGGTTAGGGTTAGGGTTATGGTTATGGTTAGGGTAAGGTTTGCGTCAGGGATAGGGTTAGGATTAGGTTTAGGTTTAGGGTTAGGTTTAGGGTTAGGTTGTTTTAGGATTAGGGTTAGGGTTAGTTCTGCGTTAGGGTTAGGGTTAGGGTTAGGGTTACGGTTAGGTTAGGGTTTGGGTTAGGGTTAGGGTTAGGTTACGGTTAGGGTTAGGGTTAGGGTTTGGGTTAGGGTTAGGTTTACGGTTAAGTTTGCGTTAGAGTTAGGTATGTGTTAGGGTTAGGTATGCGTTAGTGTTAGGGTTAGGGTTAGGGTTAGCTTTGCCTTAGTGTTAAGGTTAGGGTTAGGGATAGGGTTAGGCTTAGGTTTGTGTTAGGGTTAGGGTTAGGTTTAGGGTTAGGGTTAGGTTTGCCATAGGGTTATGGTTAGGGTTAGGGTTAGGTTTGCTTTAGAGTTAGGGTAAGGGTTAGGGTTAGGTTTGCGTTAGAGTTTTCGTTAGGCTTAGGGTTAGGTTTAGGGTTAGGGTTATTGTTAGGTTTGCGTTAGGTTTAGGGTTAGGGTAAGGGTTAGGGTTAGGGTTAGGGTTAGGTTTGCGTTAGGGTTAGGGTTAGGTTTAGGGTAGGGTTAGTGTTAGGTTTGCGTTAGGTTTAGGGTTAGGGTGAGGGTTAGGTTTAGGGTTAGGGTTAGGTTTCTGTTAGGGATAGGGTTAGGTTTAGGGTTAGGGTTAGGGTTAGGGTTAGGTTTAGGGTTAGGTTTGCGTTAGGGTTAGGGTTATTGTTAGGGTTAGGTTTGCGTTAGGGTTAGGTTTTAGGGTTAGGTTTAGGGTTAGGGTTAGGGTTAGGGATAATGATAGGGTTAGGGTTAGGTTTGCGTTATCGTTAGGGTTAGGGTTTGGGTTAAGGTTAGGGTTAGGGTTAGGGTTAGGTTTAGGGTTAGGGTTAGGGTTAGTGTTAGGTTTGCGTTAGGGTTAGGGTTAGAGTTAGGTTTAGGGTTAGGGTTAGGTTTGCGATAGGGTTAGGGTTAGGGTTAGGGTTAGGGTAGGGTTAGGGTTAGGGTTAGGGTTAGGGTTAGGTTTAGGGTTAAGTTTCCGTTAGAGTTAGGGTAAGGGTTAGGGTTAGGTATGCGTTAGGGTTAGGGTTAGGGTTACGGTTTGCTTTGCCTTAGTGTTTAGTTTAGGGTTAGGGTTAGGGATAGGGTTAGGTTTAGGGTTAGGGTTAGGTTTGCGATAGGGTTAGGTTTAGGGTTAGGGTTAGGTTTGCGTTAGGGTTTTCGTTAGGTTTAGGGTTAGGTTTAGGGTTAGGGTTATTGTTAGGTTTGCGTTACGTTTAGGGTTAGGGTTAGGGTTAGGGTTAGGGTTAGGTTTCTGTTAGGGTTAGGGTTAGGTTTAGGGTTCGGGTTAGGGTTAGGGTTAGGTTTTGGGTTAGGTTTGCGTTAGGGTTAGGGTTAGGGTTATTGTTAGGGTTAGGTTTGCGTTATGGTTAGGGTTAGGGTTAGGTTTAGGGTTAGGGTTAGGGTTAGGGATAATGATATGGTTAGGGTTAGGTTTGCGTTAGGGTTTTCGTAGGTTTAGGGTTAGGTTTAGGGTTAGGGTTATTGTTAGGTTTGCGTTAGGTTTAGGGTTAGTGTTAGGGTTAGGGTTAGGGTTAGGTTTCTGTTAGGGTTAGGGTTAGGTTTAGGGTTAGGGTTAGGGTTAGGGTTAGGTTTAGGGTTAGGTTTGCGTTAGGGTTAGGGTTAGGGTTATTGTTAGGGTTAGGTTTGCGTTAGGGTAAGGGTTTTGTTTAAGGTTAGGGTTAGGGTTAGGGTTAGGGTTAGGGTTAGGGTAGGGTTAGGGTTAGGGTTAGGGTAGGGTTAGGTTAGGGTTATGGTTAATGTTAGTTTTCGAGTTAGGGTTAGGTTTAGGTTTAGGTTGTGTTAGGGTTAGGGTTAGGGTTAGGGTTAGGTTTGCGTTAGGGTTAGGGTTAGGGTTAGGGTTAGTGTTAGTGTTAGTGTTAGGTTTGCGTTACGGTTAGGGTTAGAGTTATGGTTATGGTTAGGGTTAGGTTTGCGTCAGGGATAGGGTTAGGATTAGGTTTAGGTTTAGGGTTAGGTTTAGGGTTAGGTTGTTTTAGGATTAGGGTTAGGGTTAGGTCTGCGTTAGGATTCGGGTTAGGGTTAGGGTTAGGGTTAGGGTTAGGTTAGGGTTTGGGTTAGGGTTAGGGTTAGGTTACGGTTAGGGTTAGGGTTAGGGTTAGGGTTAGGGTTAGGGTTAGGTTTAGGGTTAAGTTTGCGTTAGAGTTAGGGTAAGGGTTAGGGTTAGGTATGCGTTAGGGTTAGGGTTAGGGTTAGGGTTAGCTTTGCCTTAGTGTTAAGGTTAGGGTTAGGGTTAGGGTTAGGCTTAGTTTTGTGTTAGGGTTAGGGTTAGGTTTAGGGTTAGGTTTAGGTTTGCCATAGGGTTATGGTTAGGGTTAGGGTTAGGTTTGCGTTAGAGTTAGGGTAAGTGTTAGGGTTAGGTTTGCGTTAGAGTTTTCGTTAGGCTTAGGGTTAGGGTTATTGTTAGGTTTGCGTTAGGTTTAGGTTTAGGGTTAGGGTTAGGGTTAGGGTTAGGGTTAGGTTTGCGTTAGGGTTAGGGTTAGGTTTAGGGTAGGGTTAGTGTTAGGTTTTCGTTAGGTTTAGGGTTAGGGTTAGGGTTAGGGTTAGGGTTAGGGTTAGGTTTCTGTTAGGGTTAGGGATAGGTTTAGGGTTAGGGTTAGGGTTAGGGTTAGGTTTAGGGTTAGGTTTGCGTTAGGGTTAGGGTTATTGTTAGGGTTAGGTTTGCGTTAGGGTTAGGTTTTAGGGTTAGGTTTAGGGTTAGTGTTAGGGTTAGGGATAATGATAGGGTTAGGGTTAGGTTTGCGTTATCGTTAGGGTTAGGGTTTGGGTTAAGTTTAGGGTTACGGTTAGGGATAGGTTTAGGGTTTGGGTTAGGATAGGGTTAGGGTTAGGGTTAGGGTTAGGGTTAGGGTTAGGTTAGGGTTAGGGTTAATGTTAGTTTTCGAGTTAGGGTTAGGTTTAGGTTTAGGATGTGTTAGGGTTAGGTTTAGGGTTAGGGTTAGGTTTGCGTTAGGGTTAGGGTTAGGGTTAGGGTTAGTGTTACTGTTAGGGTTAGGTTTGCGTTACGGTTAGGGTTACGGTTATGGTTATGGTTAGGGTTAGTTTTGCGTCAGGGTTAGGGTTAAAATTAGGTTTAGGGTTAGGGTTAGGGTTAGGGTTTGGTTTGTTTTAGGGTTATGGTTAGGGTTAGGTTTGCGTTAGGGTCATGGTTAGGGTTAGGGTTAGGTTTAGGGTTAGGTTAAGGTTAGGGTTGGGGTTAGGGTTAGGTTAGGGTTAGGGTTAGGGTTAGGGTTAGGTTACGGTTAGGTTTGCGTTAGAGTTAGGGTAAGGGTTAGGGTTAGATATGCATTACGGTTAGAGTTAGGGTTAGGGTTAGCTTTGCGTTAGTGTTAGGGTTAGGGTTAGGGTTAGGGTTAGGTTTGCGTTAGTTTTAGGGTTAGGTTTAGGGGTAGGGTTAGAGTTAGGTTTCCGTTAGGTTTAGGGTTATGGTTAGGGTTAGGGTTAGGTTTCTGTTAGGGGTAGGGTTAGGGTTAGGGTTAGGGTTAGGGTTAGGGTTAGGGTTAGGTTTGCGTTAGGGTTAGGGTTAGGGTTAGGTTTAGGGTTAGGGTTAGGTTTGCGATAGGGTTAGTGTTAGGGTTAGGGTTAGGTTTACGTTAGGGTTTTCGTTAGGGTTAGGGTTAGGGTTAGGGTTAGGTTTAGGGTTAGGGTTAGGGTTAAGGTTAGTGTTAGGGTAGGGTTAGGGTTAATGTTAGGTTTAGGGTTAGGTTAGGGTTAGGGTTAATGTTAGGTTTCGGGTTAGGGTTAGGTTTAGATTTAGGTTGGGTTAGGGTTAGGGTTAGGGTTAGGGTTAGGTTTGCGTTAGGGTTAGGGTTAGGGTTAGGGTTAGTTTTATTGTTAGGTTTGCGTTACGGTTAGGGTTAGGGTTATGGTTAGGGTAGGGGTTAGGTTTTCGTAAGGGTTAGGGTTAGGATTAGGTTTAGGGTTAGGGCAGGGTTAGGTTTGTTTTAGGGTTAGGGTTAGGGTTAGGTTTAGGTTTAGGGTTAGGTTAGGGTTAGGGTTAGGGTTAGGTTTTGGTTTAGGGTTAGGTTAGCGTTAGGGTTAGGGTTAGGGTTAGGGTTAGGGTTAGGGTTAGGGTTAGGTTTGCGTTAGGGTTAGGGTTAGGGTTATGTTTAGGGTTAGGGTTAGGTTTGCGATAGGGTTAGGGTTAGGGTTAGGGTTAGGGTAGGGTTAGGGTTAGGGTTAGGGTTAGGGCTGGTGTTAGGTTAGTGTTAGGGTTAACGTTAGGTTTCGGGTTAGGGTTAGGTTTAGATTTAGGTTGTGTTAGGGTTAGGGTTAGGGTTAGGGTTAGGTTTGCGTTAGGGTAAGGGTTAGGGTTAGGGTTAGTTTTATAGTTAGGTTTGCGTTACGGTTAGGGTTAGGGTTATGGTTAGGGTAGGGGTTAGGTTAGCGTCAGGGTTAGGGTTAGGATTAGGTTTAGGTTTAGGGTTAGGGTTAGGTTTGTGTTAGGGTCAGGGTTAGGGTTAGAGTTAAGGTTAGGGTTAGGGTTAGGGTTAGGTTTAGGGTTAGGTTTAGGGTTAGGGTTAGGTTAGGGTTAGGATTAGGTTTAGGGTTAGGGTTAATTTAGGGTTAGGGTTAATGTTAGGTTTCGGGTTAGGGTTAGGTTTAGATTTAGGTTGTGTTAGGGTTAGGGTTAGGGTTAGGGTTAGGTTTGCGTTACGGTTAGGGTTAGTGTTAGTGTTATTGTTATTGTTAGTTTTGCGTTACGGTTAGGGTTAAGGTTATGGTTAGGGTTAGGCTTAGGTTTGCGTAAAGGTTAGGGTTAGGATTAGGGTTAGGGTTAGGGTTAGGGTTAGGTTTGCTTTAGGGTTAGGGTTAGGGTTAGGTTTGCGTTAGGGTTAGGGTTAGGGTTAGGGTTAGGGTTAGGTTTAGGGTTAGGTTAGGGTTAGGGTTAAGGTCATGGTTAGGTTAGGGTTAGTGTTAGGGTTAGGGTTAGGTTTAGGGTTAGGTTTGCGTTAGGGTTAGTGTAAGTGTTAGGGTTAGGAATGCGTTAGGGTTAGGGTTAGGGTTAGGGTTAGGGTTAGGGTTAGGGTTAGCTTTGCGTTAGTGTTAGGGTTAGTGTTAGGGTTAGGGTTAGGGTTAGGGTAAGGTTTGCGTTATGGTTAGGGTTATGTTTAGGGTTATGGTTAGTGTTAGGTTTGCGTTAGGTTTAGGGTTAGGGATAGGGTTATGGTTAGGTTTCTGTTAGGGATAGGGTTATGTTTAGGGTTAGGGTTAGGTTTAGGGTTAGTTTTAGGGTTAGGTTTGCGTTAGAGTTAGGGTTAGGGTTAGGTTTAGGGTTAGGGTTATGGTTAGGGTTAATGTTAGGGATAGGGTTAGGTTTGCCTTAGGGTTAGTGTTGGGTTAGTGTTAGGGTTAGGGTTAGAGTTAAGGTTAGGGTTAGGTTTAGGGTTAGGGTTAGGGTTAGGGTTAGGGTTAGGGTTATGGTTAGGTTTAGGTTTATGGTTAGGGTTAGGTTTGCGTTAGGGTTAGGGTTAGGGTTAGGTTTAGGGTTAGGGTTAGGTTTGCGATAGGGTTAGGGTTAGGGTAGGGTTAGGGTTAGGCTAGTGTTAGGGTTAACGTTAGGTTTCGGGTTAGGGTTAGGTTTAGGTTTAGGTTGTGTTAGGGTTAGGGTTAGGGTTAGGGTTAGGTTTGCGTTAGCGTTAGTGTTAAGTTTAGGGTTAGGGTTAGGGTTAGGGTTAGGGTTAGGGTTAGGTTAGGGTTAGGATTAGGGTTAGGGTTAGGGTTAGGTTAGGGTTAGGGTTAATGTTAGGTTTCGGGATAGGGTTAGGTTTAATTTTAGGTTGTGTTAGGGTTAGGGTTAGGGTTAGGGTTAGGGTTAGGGTTAGGTTTAGGGTTAGGTTTGCGTTAGGGTTAGGGTAAGTGTTAAGGTTAGGAATGCGTCAGGGTTAGGGTTAGGGTTAGGGTTAGGGTTAGGGTTAGGGTTAGCTTTGCGTTAGTGTTATGGTTAGTGTTAGGGTTATGGTTAGGGTTAGGGTAAGGTTTGCGTTATGGTTAGGGTTAGGTTTAGGGTTAGGGTTATGGTTAGGGTTAATGTTAGGGTTAGGGTTAGGTTTGCTTTAGGGTTAGGGTAGGGTTAGGGTTAGAGTTAGGGTAAAGGTTAGGGTTAGGTTTAGGGTTAGGGTTAGGGTTAGGGTTAGGGTTAGGGTTAGGGTTAGGGTTAGGGTTAGTGTTAGGGTTAGGTTTGCGTTAGGGTTAGGGTTAGGGTTAGGGTTAGGGTTAGGGTTAGGTTTAGGGTTAGGTTAGGGTTAGGGTTAAGGTTATGGTTAGGTTAGGGTTAGGGTTAGGGTTAGGGTTAGGGTTAGGGTTAGGTTTAGTGTTAGGTTTGCGTTAGGGTTAGGGTAAGTGTTACGGTTAGGAATGCGTTAGGGTTAGGGTTAGGTTTAGGGTTAGCTTTGCGTTAGTGTTAGGGTTAGTGTTAGGGTTAGGGTTAGGGTTAGGGTAAGGTTTGCGTTATGGTTAGGGTTAGGTTTAGGGTTAAGGTTAGTGTTAGATTTGCGTTAGGTTTAGGGTTAGGGTTAGGGTTATGGTTAGGTTTCTGTTAGGGATAGGGTTATGTTTAGGGTTAGGGTTAGGTTTAGGGTTAGTTTTAGGGTTAGGTTTGCGTTAGAGTTAGGGTTAGGGTTAGGTTTAGGGTTAGGTTAGGGTTAGGGTTAGGGTTAGGGTTAGGGTTAGGGTTAGGGTTAGGGTTAGGGTTAGGGTTAGGGTTACGGTTAGGGTTAGGGTTAGGGTTAGGTTTGCGTTAGGGTTAGGGTTAGTGTTAGGGTTAGTGTTATTGTTAGGTTTGCGTTACGGTTAGGGTTAAGGTTATGGTTAGGGTTAGGGTTAGGTTTGCGTTAGGGTTAGGGTTAGGGTTAGGGTTAGGGTTAGGGTTAGGATTAGGTTTATAGTTAGGTTCGGGTTAGGGTTAAGGTTAGGGTTAGGTTAGGGTTAGGGTTAGGTTTAGGGTTAGGGTTAAGTTTAGGGTTAGGTTTGCGTTAGGGTTATGGTAAGTGTTAGGGTTAGGAATGCGTTAGGGTTAGGGTTAGGGTTAGGGTTAGCGTTAGCTTAGTGTTAGTGTTAGGGTTAGGGTTAGGGTTAGGGTTAGGTTTGCGTTAGGTTTAGGGTTAGGATTAGGGTTATGGTTATGTTTCTGTTAGGGTTAGGGTTAGGTTTAGGGTTAGGTTTAGGGTTAGAGTTAGTTTTAGGGTTAGGTTTGCGTTAGGGTTAGGGTTAGGGATAGGTTTAGGGTTAGGGTTATGGTTAGGGTTAATGTTAGGGTTAGGGTTAGGTTTGCCTTAGGGTTAGGGTAGGGTTAGGGTTAGGGTTAGGGTAAAGGTTAGGGTTAGGTTTGGGGTTAGGGTTAGGGTTATGGTTAGGGTTAGGGTTATGGTTAGGGTTAGGTTTGCGTTAGGGTTAGGGTTTTGGTTAGGGTTAGGGTTAGGGTTAGGGTTAGGATTAGGGTTAGGTTAGGGTTAGGGTTAAGGTTATGGTTATGTTAGGGTTAGGGTTAGGGTTAGGGTTAGGGTTAGGGTTAGGTTTAGGGTTAGGTTTGCGTTAGGGTTAGGGTAAGTGTTAAGGTTAGGAATGCGTCAGGGTTAGGGTTAGGGTTAGGGTTAGGGTTAGGGTTAGCTTTGCGTTAGTGTTATGGTTAGTGTTAGGGTTAGGGTTAGGGTTAGGGTAAGGTTTGCATTATGGTTAGGGTTAGGTTTAGGGTTAGGGTTATGGTTAGGGTTAATGTTAGGGTTAGGGTTAGGTTTGCCTTAGGGTTAGGGTAGGGTTAGGGTTAGAGTTAGGGTAAAGGTTAGGGTTAGGTTTAGGGTTAGGGTTAGGGTTAGGGTTAGGGTTAGGGTTAGGGTTAGGGTTAGTGTTAGGGTTAGGTTTGCGTTAGGGTTAGGGTTAGGGTTAGGGTTAGGGTTAGGGTTAGGGTTAGGGTTAGGTTTAGGGTTAGGTTAGGGTTAGGGTTAAGGTTATGGTTAGGTTAGGGTTAGGGTTAGGGTTAGGGTTAGGGTTAGGGTTAGGTTTAGTGTTAGGTTTGCGTTAGGGTTAGGGTAAGTATTACGGTTAGGAATGCGTTAGGGTTAGGGTTAGGGTTAGGGTTAGCTTTGCGTTAGTGTTAGGGTTAGTGTTAGGGTTAGGGTTAGGGTTAGGGTAAGGTTTGCGTTATGGTTAGGGTTAGGTTTAGGGTTATGGTTAGTGGTAGATTTGCGTTAGGTTTAGGGTTAGGGTTAGGGTTATGGTTAGGTTTCTGTTAGGGATAGGGTTATGTTTAGGGTTAGGGTTAGGTTTAGGGTTAGTTTTAGGGTTAGGTTTGCGTTAGAGTTAGGGTTAGGGTTAGGTTTAGGGTTAGGGTTATGGTTAGGGTTAATGTTAGGGATAGGGTTAGGTTTGCCTTAGTGTTAGGGTTGTGTTAGTGTTAGGGTTAGGGTTAGGGTTAAGGTTAGGGTTAGGTTTAGGGTTAGGGTTAGGGTTAGGGTTAGGGTTAGGGTTAGGGTTAGGTTTAGGTTTATGTTTAGGGTTAGGTTTGCGTTAGGGTTAGGGTTAGGGTTAGGTTTAGGGTTAGGGTTAGGTTTGCGATAGGGTTAGGGTTAGGGTAGGGTTAGGGTTAGGCTAGTGTTAGGGTTAACGTTAGGTTTCGGGTTAGGGTTAGGTTTAGGTTTAGGTTGTGTTAGGGTTAGGGTTAGGGTTAGGGTTAGGTTTGCGTTAGCGTTAGTGTTAAGGTTAGGGTTAGGGTTAGGGTTAGGGTTAGGGTTAGGTTAGGGTTAGGATTAGGGTTAGGGTTAGGGTTAGGTTAGGGTTAGGGTTAATGTTAGGTTTCGGGATAGGGTTAGGTTTAATTTTAGGTTGTGTTAGGGTTACGGTTAGGGTTAGGGTTAGGGTTAGGTTTGCGTTAGGGTTAGGGTTAGTGTTAGGGTTAGTGTTATTGTTAGGTTTGCGTTACGGTTAGGGTTAAGGTTATGGTTAGGGTTAGGGTTAGGTTTGCGTTAGGGTTAGGGTTAGGGTTAGGGTTAGGGTTAGGGTTAGGATTAGGTTTATAGTTAGGTTAGGGTTAGGGTTAAGGTTAGGGTTAGGTTAGGGTTAGGGTTAGGTTTAGGGTTAGGGTTAAGTTTAGGGTTAGGTTTGCGTTAGGGTTATGGTAAGTGTTAGGGTTAGGAATGCGTTAGGATTAGGGTTAGGGTTAGGGTTAGCGTTAGCTTAGTGTTAGTGTTAGGGTTAGGGTTAGGGTTAGGTTTGCGTTAGGTTTAGGGTTAGGATTAGGGTTATGGTTATGTTTCTGTTAGGGTTAGGGTTAGGTTTAGGGTTAGGTTTAGGGTTAGAGTTAGTTTTAGGGTTAGGTTTGCGTTAGGGTTAGGGTTAGGGATAGGTTTAGGGTTAGGGTTATGGTTAGGGTTAATGTTAGGGTTAGGGTTAGGTTTGCCTTAGGGTTAGGGTAGGGTTAGGGTTAGGGTTAGGGTAAAGGTTAGGGTTAGGTTTGGGGTTAGGGTTAGGGTTATGGTTAGGGTTAGGGTTATGGTTAGGGTTAGGTTTGCGTTAGGGTTAGGGTTTTGGTTAGGGTTAGGGTTAGGGTTAGGGTTAGGATTAGGGTTAGGTTAGGGTTAGGGTTAAGGTTATGGTTATGTTAGGGTTAGGGTTAGGGTTAGGGTTAGGGTTAGGTTTAGGGTTAGGTTTGCGTTAGGGTTAGGGTAAGTGTTAAGGTTAGGAATGCGTCAGGGTTAGGGTTAGGGTTAGGGTTAGGGTTAGGGTTAGCTTTGCGTTAGTGTTATGGTTAGTGTTAGGGTTAGGGTTAGGGTTAGGGTAAGGTTTGCGTTATGGTTAGGGTTAGGTTTAGGGTTAGGGTTATGGTTAGGGTTAATGTTAGGGTTAGGGTTAGGTTTGCCTTAGGGTTAGGGTAGGGTTAGGGTTAGAGTTAGGGTAAAGGTTAGGGTTAGGTTTAGGGTTAGGGTTAGGGTTAGGGTTAGGGTTAGGGTTAGGGTTAGGGTTAGTGTTAGGGTTAGGTTTGCGTTAGGGTTAGGGTTAGGGTTAGGGTTAGGGTTAGGGTTAGGGTTAGGGTTAGGTTTAGGGTTAGGTTAGGGTTAGGGTTAAGGTTATGGTTAGGTTAGGGTTAGGGTTAGGGTTAGGGTTAGGGTTAGGGTTAGGTTTAGTGTTAGGTTTGCGTTAGGGTTAGGGTAAGTATTACGGTTAGGAATGCGTTAGGGTTAGGGTTAGGGTTAGGGTTAGCTTTGCGTTAGTGTTAGGGTTAGTGTTAGGGTTAGGGTTAGGGTTAGGGTAAGGTTTGCGTTATGGTTAGGGTTAGGTTTAGGGTTATGGTTAGTGGTAGATTTGCGTTAGGTTTAGGGTTAGGGTTAGGGTTATGGTTAGGTTTCTGTTAGGGATTGGGTTATGTTTAGGGTTAGGGTTAGGTTTAGGGTTAGTTTTAGGGTTAGGTTTGCGTTAGAGTTAGGGTTAGGGTTAGGTTTAGGGTTAGGGTTATGGTTAGGGTTAATGTTAGGGATAGGGTTAGGTTTGCCTTAGTGTTAGGGTTGTGTTAGTGTTAGGGTTAGGGTTAGGGTTAAGGTTAGGGTTAGGTTTAGGGTTAGGGTTAGGGTTAGGGTTAGGGTTAGGGTTAGGTTTAGGTTTATGTTTAGGGTTAGGTTTGCGTTAGGGTTAGGGTTAGGGTTAGGTTTAGGGTTAGGGTTAGGTTTGCGATAGGGTTAGGGTTAGGGTAGGGTTAGGGTTAGGCTAGTGTTAGGGTTAACGTTAGGTTTCGGGTTAGGGTTAGGTTTAGGTTTAGGTTGTGTTAGGGTTAGGGTTAGGGTTAGGGTTAGGTTTGCGTTAGCGTTAGTGTTAAGGTTAGGGTTAGGGTTAGGGTTAGGGTTAGGGTTAGGTTAGGGTTAGGATTAGGGTTAGGGTTAGGGTTAGGTTAGGGTTAGGGTTAATGTTAGGTTTCGGGATAGGGTTAGGTTTAATTTTAGGTTGTGTTAGGGTTACGGTTAGGGTTAGGGTTAGGGTTAGGTTTGCGTTAGGGTTAGGGTTAGTGTTAGGGTTAGTGTTATTGTTAGGTTTGCGTTACGGTTAGGGTTAAGGTTATGGTTAGGGTTAGGGTTAGGTTTGCGTTAGGGTTAGGGTTAGGGTTAGGGTTAGGGTTAGGGTTAGGATTAGGTTTAGCGTTAGGTTAGGGTTAGGGTTAAGGTTAGGGTTAGGTTAGGGTTAGGGTTAGGTTTAGGGTTAGGGTTAAGTTTAGGGTTAGGTTTGCGTTAGGGTTAGGGTAAGTGTTAGGGTTAGGAATGCGTTAGGGTTAGGGTTAGGGTTAGGGTTAGGGTTAGCTTAGTGTTAGTGTTAGGGTTAGGGTTAGGGTTAGGGTTAGGGTTAGGGTTAGGGTTAGGTTTGCGTTAGGGTTAGGGTTAGGTTTAGGGTTAGGGTTAGGTTTCTGTTAGGGTTAGGGTTAGGGTTAGGGTTAGGGATAGGTTTAGGGTTGGGGTTAGGGTTAGTGTTAGGTTTGCGTTAGGGTTAGGGTTAGAGTTAGGTTTAGGGTTAGGGTTAGGGTAGGGTTAGGGTTAGGGTTAGGGTTAGGGTTAGGTTTAGGGTTAAGTTTGCGTTAGAGTTAGGGTAAGGGTTAGGGTTAGGTATGCGTTAGGGTTAGGGTTAGGGTTACGGTTAGCTTTGCCTTAGTGTTTAGTTTAGAGTTAGGGTTAGGGATAGGGTTAGGTTTAGGGTTAGGGTTAGGTTTGCGATAGGGTTAGGGTTAGGGTTAAGGTTAGGTTTGCGTTAGGGTTTTCGTTAGGTTTAGGGTTAGGTTTAGGGTTAGGGTTATTGTTAGGTTTGCGTTACGTTTAGGGTTAGGGTTAGGGTTAGTGTTAGGGTTAGGTTTCTGTTAGGGTTAGGGTTAGGTTTAGGGTTCGGGTTACGGTTAGGGTTAGGTTTAGGGTTAGGTTTGCGTTAGGGTTAGGGTTAGGGTTATTGTTAGGGTGAGGTTTGCGTTATGGTTAGGGTTAGGGTTAGGTTTAGGGTTAGGGTTAGGGTTAGGGATAATGATATGGTTAGGGTTAGGTTTGCGTTAGGGTTTTCGTAGGTTTAGGGTTAGGTTTAGGGTTAGGGTTATTGTTAGGTTTGTGTTAGGTTTAGGGTTAGGGTTAGGGTTAGGGTTAGGGTTAGGTTTCTGTTAGGGTTAGGGTTAGGTTTAGGGTTAGGGTTAGGGTTAATGTTAGTTTTCGAGTTAGGGTTAGGGTTAGGTTTAGGTTGTGTTAGGGTTAGGGTTAGGGTTCGGGTTAGGTTTGCGTTAGGGTTAGGGTTAGGGTTAGTGTTATTGTTAGTGTTAGGTTTGCGTTACGGTTAGGGTTAGGGTTATGGTTAGGGTTAGGGTTAGGTTTGCGTCAGGGATAGGGTTAGGATTAGGTTTAGGGTTAGGGTTAGGTTTATGGTTAGGTTGTTTTTGGATTAGGGTTAGGGTTAGGTCTGCGTTAGGGTTAGGGTTAGGGTTAGGGTTAGGGTTAGGTTAGGGTTTGGGTTAGGGTTAGGGTTAGGTTAGGGTTAGGGTTAGGGTTAGGGTTAGGGTTAGGGTTAGGTTTAGGGTTAAGTTTGCGTTAGAGTTAGGGTAAGGGTTATGGTTATGTATGCGTTAGGGTTAGGGTTAGGGTTGGGGTTAGCTTTGCCTTAGTGTTAAGGTTAGGGTTAGGGTTAGGGTTAGGCTTAGGTTTGTGTTAGGGTTAGGGTTAGGTTTAGGGTTAGCGTTACGTTTGCGATAGGGTTATGTTTAGGGTTAGGGTTAGGTTTGCGTTAGAGTTAGGGTAAGGGTTAGGGTTAGGTTTGCGTTAGAGTTTTCGTTAGGCTTAGGGTTAGGTTTAGGGTTAGGGTTATTGTTAGGTTTGCGTTAGGTTTAGCGTTAGGGTTAGGGTTAGGGTTAGGGTTAGGTTTGCGTTAGGGTTAAGGTTAGGTTTAGGGTAGGGTTAGTGTTAGGTTTCCGTTAGGTTTAGGGTTAGGGTTAGGGTTAGGGTTAGGTTTAGGGTTAGGTTGGCGTTAGGGTTAGGGTAAGTGTTAGGGTTAGGAATGCGTAAGGGTTAGGGTTAGGGTTAGGGTTAGGTTTAGGGTTAGCTTTGCGTTACTGTTAGGGTTAGGGTTAGAGTTAGGGTTAGGGTTAGGTTTGCGTTAGGGTTAGGGTTAGGTTTAGGGTTAGGGTTAGGTTTCTGTTAGGGTTAGGGTTAGGGTTAGGGTTAGGGATAGGTTTAGGGTTAGGGTTAGGGTTAGTGTTAGGTTTGCGTTAGGGTTAGGGTTAGAGTTAGGTTTAGGGTTAGGGTTAGGGTAGGGTTAGGGTTAGGGTTAGGGTTAGGGTTAGGTTTAGGGTTAAGTTTGCGTTAGAGTTAGGGTAAGGGTTAGGGTTAGGTATGCGTTAGGGTTAGGGTTAGGGTTAGGGTTAGCTTTGCCTTAGTGTTTAGTTTAGGGTTAGGGTTAGGGATAGGGTTAGGTTTAGGGTTAGGGTTAGGTTTGCGATAGGGTTAGGGTTAGGGTTAAGGTTAGGTTTGCGTTAGGGTTTTCGTTAGGTTTAGGGTTAGGTTTAGGGTTAGGGTTATTGTTAGGTTTGCGTTACGTTTAGGGTTAGGGTTAGGGTTAGTGTTAGGGTTAGGTTTCTGTTAGGGTTAGGGTTAGGTTTAGGGTTCGGGTTTGGGTTAGGGTTAGGTTTAGGGTTAGGTTTGCGTTAGGGTTAGGGTTAGGGTTATTGTTAGGGTGAGGTTTGCGTTATGGTTAGGGTTAGGGTTAGGTTTAGGGTTAGGGTTAGGGTTAGGGATAATGATATGGTTAGGGTTAGGTTTGCGTTAGGGTTTTCGTAGGTTTAGGGTTAGGTTTAGGGTTAGGGTTATTGTTAGGTTTGTGTTAGGTTTAGGGTTAGGTTTAGGGTTAGGGTTAGGGTTAGGTTTCTGTTAGGGTTAGGGTTAGGTTTAGGGTTAGGGTTAGGGTTAATGTTAGTTTTCGAGTTAGGGTTAGGGTTAGGTTTAGGTTGTGTTAGGGTTAGGGTTAGGGTTAGGGTTAGGTTTGCGTTAGGGTTAGGGTTAGGGTTAGTGTTATTGTTAGTGTTAGGTTTGCGTTACGGTTAGGGTTAGGGTTATGGTTAGGGTTAGGGTTAGGTTTGCGTCAGGGATAGGGTTAGGATTAGGTTTAGGGTTAGGGTTAGGTTTATGGTTAGGTTGTTTTTGGATTAGGGTTAGGGTTAGGTCTGCGTTAGGGTTAGGGTTAGGGTTAGGGTTAGGGTTAGGTTAGGGTTTGGGTTAGGGTTAGGGTTAGGTTAGGGTTAGGGTTAGGGTTAGGGTTAGGGTTAGGGTTAGGTTTAGGGTTAAGTTTGCGTTAGAGTTAGGGTAAGGGTTATGGTTATGTATGCGTTAGGGTTAGGGTTAGGGTTGGGGTTAGCTTTGCCTTAGTGTTAAGGTTAGGGTTAAGGTTAGGGTTAGGCTTAGGTATGTGTTAGGGTTAGGGTTAGGTTTAGGGTTAGCGTTACGTTTGCGATAGGGTTATGTTTAGGGTTAGGGTTAGGTTTGCGTTAGAGTTAGGGTAAGGGTTAGGGTTAGGGTTAGGTTTGCGTTAGGGTTAGGGTTAGGTTTAGGGTAGGGTTAGTGTTAGGTTTCCGTTAGGTTTAGGGTTAGGGTTAGGGTTAGGGTTAGGGTTAGGGTTAGGGTTATGTTTCTGTTAGGGTTAGGGTTAGTTTTAGGGTTAGGGTTAGGGTTAGGGTTAGGTTTAGGTTTAGGTTTGCGTTAGGGTTAGGGTTATTGTTAGGGTTAGGTTTGCGTTAGGGTTAGGTTTAGGGTTAGGTTTAGGGTTAGGGTTAGGGTTAGGGGTAATGATAGGGTTAGGGTTAGGTTTGCGTTATCGTTAGGGTTAGGGTTTGGGTTAAGGTTAGGGTTAGGGTTAGGGTTAGGGTTAGGGTTAGGGTAGGGTTAGGGTAAGGGTTAGCGTTAGGGTTAGGGTTAGGTTAGGGTTAGGGTTAATGTTAGTTTTCGAGTTAGGGTTAGGTTTAGGTTTAGGATGTGTTAGGGTTAGGTTTAGGGTTAGGGTTAGGTTTGCGTTAGGGTTAGGGTTAGGGTTAGGGTTAGGGTTAGGGTTAGGGTTAGGGTATGGTTAGGGTTATGGTTAGGGTTAGGGTTAGGTTAGTGTTAGGGTTAACGTTAGGTTTCGGGTCAGGGTTAGGTTCAGATTTAGGTTGTGTTAGAGTTAGGGTTAGGGTTAGGGTTAGATTGGCGTTAGGGTTAGAGTTATGGTTAGGGTTAGGGTTAGGTTTGCGTCAGGGTTAGGGTTAGGATTAGGTTTAGGGTTAGGTTTAGCGTTAGGGTTAGGTTTGTTTTAGGGTTAGGGTTAGGGTTAGGTTTGCTTTAGGGTTAGGGTTAGGGTTAGGGTTAGGATTATGTTTGCGTAAGGGTTAGGGTTAGGATTAGGTTTAGGGTTAGGGTAAGGGTTAGGTTTGTTTTAGGTTTAGGGTTAGGGTTATGTTTGCATTAGGGTTAGGGTTAGTGTTAGGGTTAGGGTTAGGGTTAGGTTTATGTTTAGGGTTAGGTTAGGGTTAGGGTTAAGGTTAGGGTTAGGTTATGGTTAGGGTTAGGGTTAGGGTTAGGGTTAGGTTTAGGGTTAGGTTTGCGTTAGGGTTAGGGTAAGTGTTAGGGTTAGGAATGCGTAAGGGTTAGGGTTAGGGTTAGGGTTAGGGTTAGCTTTGCGTTACTGTTAGGGTTAGGGTTAGAGTTAGGGTTAGGGTTAGGTTTGCGTTAGGGTTAGGGTTAGGTTTAGGGTTAGGGTTAGGTTTCTGTTAGGGTTAGGGTTAGGGTTAGGGTTAGGGTTAGGTTTAGGGTTAGGGTTAGGGTTAGTGTTAGGTTTGCGTTAGGGTTAGGGTTAGAGTTAGTTTTAGGGTTAGGGTTAGGTTTGCGATAGGGTTAGGGTTAGGGTTAGGGTTAGGGTAGGGTTAGGGTTAGGGTTAGGGTTAGGGTTAGGTTTAGGATTAAGTTTGCGTTAGAGTTAGGTTAAGGGTTAGGGTTAGGTATGCGTTAGGGTTAGGGTTAGGGTTAGGTTGGCGTTAGGGTTAGGGTAAGTGTTAGGGTTAGGAATGCGTAAGGGTTAGGGTTAGGGTTAGGGTTAGGTTTAGGGTTAGCTTTGCGTTACTGTTAGGGTTAGGGTTAGAGTTAGGGTTAGGGTTAGGTTTGCGTTAGGGTTAGGGTTAGGTTTAGGGTTAGGGTTAGGTTTCTGTTAGGGTTAGGGTTAGGGTTAGGGTTAGGGATAGGTTTAGGGTTAGGGTTAGGGTTAGTGTTAGGTTTGCGTTAGGGTTAGGGTTAGAGTTAGGTTTAGGGTTAGGGTTAGGGTAGGGTTAGGGTTAGGGTTAGGGTTAGGGTTAGGTTTAGGGTTAAGTTTGCGTTAGAGTTAGGGTAAGGGTTAGGGTTAGGTATGCATTAGGGTTAGGGTTAGGGTTAGGGTTAGCTTTGCCTTACTGTTTAGTTTAGGGTTAGGGTTAGGGATAGGGTTAGGTTTAGGGTTAGGGTTAGGTTTGCGATAGGGTTAGGGTTAGGGTTAAGGTTAGGTTTGCGTTAGGGTTTTCGTTAGGTTTAGGGTTAGGTTTAGGGTTAGGGTTATTGTTAGGTTTGCGTTACGTTTAGGGTTAGGGTTAGGGTTAGTGTTAGGGTTAGGTTTCTGTTAGGGTTAGGGTTAGGTTTAGGGTTCGGGTTTGGGTTAGGGTTAGGTTTAGGGTTAGGTTTGCGTTAGGGTTAGGGTTAGGGTTATTGTTAGGGTGAGGTTTGCGTTATGGTTAGGGTTAGGGTTAGGTTTAGGGTTAGGGTTAGGGTTAGGGATAATGATATGGTTAGGGTTAGGTTTGCGTTAGGGTTTTCGTAGGTTTAGGGTTAGGTTTAGGGTTAGGGTTATTGTTAGGTTTGTGTTAGGTTTAGGGTTAGGTTTAGGGTTAGGGTTAGGGTTAGGTTTCTGTTAGGGTTAGGGTTAGGTTTAGGGTTAGGGTTAGGGTTAATGTTAGTTTTCGAGTTAGGGTTAGGGTTAGGTTTAGGTTGTGTTAGGGTTAGGGTTAGGGTTAGGGTTAGGTTTGCGTTAGGGTTAGGGTTAGGGTTAGTGTTATTGTTAGTGTTAGGTTTGCGTTACGGTTAGGGTTAGGGTTATGGTTAGGGTTAGGGTTAGGTTTGCGTCAGGGATAGGGTTAGGATTAGGTTTAGGGTTAGGGTTAGGTTTATGGTTAGGTTGTTTTTGGATTAGGGTTAGGGTTAGGTCTGCGTTAGGGTTAGGGTTAGGGTTAGGGTTAGGGTTAGGTTAGGGTTTGGGTTAGGGTTAGGGTTAGGTTAGGGTTAGGGTTAGGGTTAGGGTTAGGGTTAGGGTTAGGTTTAGGGTTAAGTTTGCGTTAGAGTTAGGGTAAGGGTTATGGTTATGTATGCGTTAGGGTTAGGGTTAGGGTTGGGGTTAGCTTTGCCTTAGTGTTAAGGTTAGGGTTAAGGTTAGGGTTAGGCTTAGGTATGTGTTAGGGTTAGGGTTAGGTTTAGGGTTAGCGTTACGTTTGCGATAGGGTTATGTTTAGGGTTAGGGTTAGGTTTGCGTTAGAGTTAGGGTAAGGGTTAGGGTTAGGGTTAGGTTTGCGTTAGGGTTAGGGTTAGGTTTAGGGTAGGGTTAGTGTTAGGTTTCCGTTAGGTTTAGGGTTAGGGTTAGGGTTAGGGTTAGGGTTAGGGTTAGGGTTATGTTTCTGTTAGGGTTAGGGTTAGTTTTAGGGTTAGGGTTAGGGTTAGGGTTAGGTTTAGGTTTAGGTTTGCGTTAGGGTTAGGGTTATTGTTAGGGTTAGGTTTGCGTTAGGGTTAGGTTTAGGGTTAGGTTTAGGGTTAGGGTTAGGGTTAGGGGTAATGATAGGGTTAGGGTTAGGTTTGCGTTATCGTTAGGGTTAGGGTTTGGGTTAAGGTTAGGGTTAGGGTTAGGGTTAGGGTTAGGGTTAGGGTAGGGTTAGGGTAAGGGTTAGCGTTAGGGTTAGGGTTAGGTTAGGGTTAGGGTTAATGTTAGTTTTCGAGTTAGGGTTAGGTTTAGGTTTAGGATGTGTTAGGGTTAGGTTTAGGGTTAGGGTTAGGTTTGCGTTAGGGTTAGGGTTAGGGTTAGGGTTAGGGTTAGGGTTAGGGTTAGGGTATGGTTAGGGTTATGGTTAGGGTTAGGGTTAGGTTAGTGTTAGGGTTAACGTTAGGTTTCGGGTCAGGGTTAGGTTCAGATTTAGGTTGTGTTAGAGTTAGGGTTAGGGTTAGGGTTAGATTGGCGTTAGGGTTAGAGTTATGGTTAGGGTTAGGGTTAGGTTTGCGTCAGGGTTAGGGTTAGGATTAGGTTTAGGGTTAGGTTTAGCGTTAGGGTTAGGTTTGTTTTAGGGTTAGGGTTAGGGTTAGGTTTGCTTTAGGGTTAGGGTTAGGGTTAGGGTTAGGATTATGTTTGCGTAAGGGTTAGGGTTAGGATTAGGTTTAGGGTTAGGGTAAGGGTTAGGTTTGTTTTAGGTTTAGGGTTAGGGTTATGTTTGCATTAGGGTTAGGGTTAGTGTTAGGGTTAGGGTTAGGGTTAGGTTTATGTTTAGGGTTAGGTTAGGGTTAGGGTTAAGGTTAGGGTTAGGTTATGGTTAGGGTTAGGGTTAGGGTTAGGGTTAGGGTTAGGTTTAGGGTTAGGTTTGCGTTAGGGTTAGGGTAAGTGTTAGGGTTAGGAATGCGTAAGGGTTAGGGTTAGGGTTAGGGTTAGGGTTAGCTTTGCGTTACTGTTAGGGTTAGGGTTAGAGTTAGGGTTAGGGTTAGGTTTGCGTTAGGGTTAGGGTTAGGTTTAGGGTTAGGGTTAGGTTTCTGTTAGGGTTAGGGTTAGGGTTAGGGTTAGGGTTAGGTTTAGGGTTAGGGTTAGGGTTAGTGTTAGGTTTGCGTTAGGGTTAGGGTTAGAGTTAGTTTTAGGGTTAGGGTTAGGTTTGCGATAGGGTTAGGGTTAGGGTTAGGGTTAGGGTAGGGTTAGGGTTAGGGTTAGGGTTAGGGTTAGGTTTAGGATTAAGTTTGCGTTAGAGTTAGGTTAAGGGTTAGGGTTAGGTATGCGTTAGGGTTAGGGTTAGGGTTACGGTTAGCTTTGCCTTAGTCTTTAGTTTAGGGTTAGGGTTAAGGATAGGGTTAGGTTTAGTGTTAGGGTTAGGTTTGCGATAGGGTTAGGGTTAGGGTTAAGGTTAGGTTTGCGTTAGGGTTTTCTTTAGGTTTAGGGTTAGGGTTAGGGTTAGGGTTATTGTTAGGTTTGCGTTACGTTTAGGGTTAGGGTTATGGTTAGGGTTAGGGTTAGGTTTCTGTTAGGGTTAGGGTTAAGTTTAGGGTTCGGGTTAGGGTTAGGGTTAGGTTTAGGGTTAGGTTTGCGTTAGGGTTAGGGTTAGGGTTATTGTTAGGGTTAGGTTTGCGTTATGGTTAGGGTTAGGGTTAGGTTTAGGGTTAGGGTTAGGGTTACGGATAATGATATGGTTAGGGTTAGGTTTGCGTTAGGGTTTTCGTAGGTTTAGGGTTAGGTTTAGGGTTAGGGTTATTGTTAGGTTTGCGTTAGGTTTAGGGTTAGGGTTAGGGTTAGGGTTAGGGTTAGGTTTCTGTTAGAGTTAGGGTTAGGTTTAGGGTTAGGGTTAGGGTTAATGTTAGTTTTCGAGTTAGGGTTAGGTTTAGGTTTAGGTTGTGTTAGGGTTAGGGTTAAGGTTAGGGTTAGGTTTGCGTTAGGGTTAGGGTTAGGGTTAGTGTTATTGTTAGTGTTAGGTTTGCGTTACGGTTAGGGTTAGGGTTATGGTTAATGTTAGGGTCAGGTTTGCGTCAGGGATAGGGTTAGGATTAGGTTTAGGGTTAGGGTTAGGTTTATGGTTAAGTTGTTTTTGGATTAGGGTTAGGGTTAGGTCTGCGTTAGGGTTAGGGTTAGGGTTAGGGTTAGGGTTAGGTTAGGGTTTGGGTTAGGGTTAGGGTTAGGTTACGGTTAGGGTTAGGGTTAGGGTTAGGGTTAGGGTTAGGTTTAGGGTTAAGTTTGCGTTAGAGTTAGGGTAAGGGTTATGGTTATGTATGCGTTAGGGTTAGGGTTAGGGTTGGGGTTAGCTTTGCCTTAGTGTTAAGGTTAGGGTTAGGGTTAGGGTTAGGCTTAGGTTTGTGTTAGGGTTAGGGTTAGGTTTAGGGTTAGGGTTACGTTTGCGATAGGGTTATGTTTAGGGTTAGGGTTAGGTTTGCGTTAGAGTTAGGGTAAGGGTTAGGGTTAGGTTTGCGTTAGAGTTTTCGTTAGGCTTAGGGTTAGGTTTAGGTTTAGGGTTATTGTTAGGTTTGCGTTAGGTTTAGGGTTAGGGTTAGGGTTAGGGTTAGGGTTAGGGTTAGGTTTGCGTTAGGGTTAGGGTTAGGTTTAGGGTAGGGTTAGTGTTAGGTTTGCGTTAGGTTTAGGGTTAGGGTTAGGGTTAGGGTTAGGGTTAGGTTTAGGGTTAGGTTTGCGTTAGGGTTAGGGTTATTGTTAGGGTTAGGTTTGCGTTAGGGTTAGGTTTAGGGTTAGGTTTAGGATTAGGCTTAGGGTTAGGGATAATGATAGGGTTAGGGTTAGGTTTGCGTTATCGTTAGGGTTAGGGTTTGGGTTAAGGTTAGGGTTAGGGTTAGGGTTAATGTTAGGGTTAGGTTTGCGTCAGGGATAGGGTTAGGATTAGGTTTAGGGTTAGGGTTAGGTGTATGGTTAGGTTGTTTTTGGATTAGGGTTAGGGTTAGGTCTGCGTTAGGGTTAGGGTTAGGGTTAGGGTTAGGGTTAGGTTAGGGTTTGGGTTAGGGTTAGGGTTAGGTTACGGTTAGGGTTAGGGTTAGGGTTAGGGTTAGGGTTAGGGTTAGGTTTAGGTTTAGGGTTAGGTTAGGGTTAGGGTTAGGGTTAGGGTTAGGGTTAGGGTTAGGGTTAGGGTTAGGGTTAGGTTTGCGTTAGGGTTAGGGTTAGGGTTATGTTTAGGGTTAGGGTTAGGTTTGCGATAGGGTTAGGGTGAGGGTTAGGGTTAGGGTAGGGTTAGGGTTAGGGTTAGGGTTAGGGTTAGGGTTAGTTTTATTGTTAGGTTTGCGTTACGGTGAGGTTAGGGTTATGGTTAGGGTAGGGGTTTGGTTTGCGTCAGGGTTAGGGTTAGGATTAGGTTTAGGTTTAGGGTTAGGGTTAGGTTTGTGTTAGGTTTAGGGTTAGGGTTAGAGTTAAGGTTAGGGTTAGGGTTAGGGTTAGGGTTAGGGTTAGGGTTAGGGTTAGGTTAGGGTTAGGATTAGGGTTAGGGTTAGGGTTAGTTTAGGGTTAGGGTTAATGTTAGGTTTCGGGTTAGGGTTAGGTTTAGATTTAGGTTGTGTTAGGGTTAGGGTTAGGGTTAGGGTTAGGTTTGCGTTAGGGTTAGGGTTAGGGTTAGGGTTAGGGTTAGGTTTACGGTTAGGTTAGGGTTAGGGTTAAGGTCATGGTTAGGTTAGGGTCAGGGTTAGGGTTAGGGTTAGGTTTAGGGTTAGTTTTGCGTTAGGGTTAGGGTAAGTGTTAGGATTAGGAATGCGTTAGGGTTAGGGTTAGGGTTAGGGTTAGGGTTAGCTTTGCGTTAGTGTTAGGGTTAGTGTTAGGGTTAGGGTTAGGGTTAGGGTAAGGTTTGCGTTATGGTTAGGGTTATGTTTAGGGTTATGGTTAGTGTTAGGTTTGCGTTAGGTTTAGGGTTAGGGTTAGGGTTATGGTTAGGTTTCTGTTAGGGATAGGGTTATGTTTAGGGTTAGGGTTAGGTTTAGGGTTAGTTTTAGGGTTAGGTTTGCGTTAGAGTTAGGGTTAGGGTTAGGTTTAGGGTTAGGGTTATGGTTAGGGTTAATGTTAGGGTTAGGGTTAGGTTTGCCTTAGGGTTAGGGTTGGGTTAGTGTTAGGGTTAGGGTTAGGGTTAAAGTCAGGGTTAGGTTTAGGGTTAGGGTTAGGGTTAGGGTTAGGGTTAGGGTTAGGGTTAGGGTTAGGTTTAGGTTTATGGTTAGGGTTAGGTTTGCGTTAGGGTTAGGGTTAGGGTTAGGTTTAGGGTTAGGGTTAGGTTTGCGATAGGGTTAGGGTTAGGGTATGGTTAGGGTTAGGCTAGTGTTAGGGTTAACGTTAGGTTTCGGGTTAGGGTTAGGTTTAGGTTTAGGTTGTGTTAGGGTTAGGGTTAGGGTTAGGGTTAGGGTTAGGGTTAGGGTTAGGGTTAGGTTAGGGTTAGGATTAGGGTTAGGGTTAGGGTTAGGTTAGGGTTAGGGTTAATGTTAGGTTTCGGGATAGGGTTAGGTTTAGTTTTAGGTTGTGTTAGGGTTAGGTTTAGGGTTAGGGTTAGGGTTAGGTTTGCGTTAGGGTTAGGGTTAGTGTTAGGGTTAGTGTTATTGTTAGGTTTGCGTTACGGTTAGGGTTAAGGTTATGGTTAGGGTTAGGGTTAATTTTGCGTTAGGGTTAGGGTTAGGGTTAGGGTTAGGGTTAGGGTTAGGGTTAGGATTAGGTTTAGAGTTAGGTTAGGGTTAGGGTTAAGGTTAGGGTTAGGTTAGGGGTAGGGTTAGGGTTAGGGTTAGGGTTATGGTTAGGGTTAGGTTTGCGTTAGGGTTAGGGTTATGGTTAGGGTTAGGGTTAGGTTTAGGGTTAGGATTAGGGTTAGGTTACGGTTAGGGTTAAGGTTATGGTTATGTTAGGGTTAGGGTTAGGGTTAGGGTTAGGGTTAGGTTTAGGGTTAGGTTTGCGTTAGGGTTAGGGTAAGTGTTAGGGTTAGGAATGCGTTAGGGTTAGGGTTAGGGTTAGGGTTAGGGTTAGCTTTGCGTTAGTGTTATGGTTAGTGTTAGGGTTAGGGTTAGGGTTAGGGTAAGGTTTGCGTTATGGTTAGGGTTAGGTTTAGGGTTAGGGTTATGATTAGGGTTAATGTTAGGGTTAGGGTTAGGTTTGCCTTAGGGTTATGGTAGGGTTAGGGTTAGAGTTAGGGTAAAGGTTAGGGTTAGGTTTAGGGTTAGGTTTAGGGTTAGGGTTAGGGTTAGGGTTAGGGTTAGGGTTAGTGTTAGGGTTAGGTTTGCGTTAGGGTTAGGGTTAGGGTTAGGGTTAGGGTTAGGGTTAGGTTTAGTGTTAGGTTTGCGTTAGGGTTAGGGTAAGTGTTACGGTTAGGAATGCGTTAGGGTTAGGGTTAGGGTTAGGGTTAGCTTTGCGTTAGTGTTAGGGTTAGTGTTAGGGTTAGGGTTAGGGTTAGGGTAAGGTTTGCGTTATGGTTAGGGTTAGGTTTAGGGTTATGGTTAGTGTTAGGTTTGCGTTAGGTTTACGGTTAGGGTTAGGGTTATGGTTAGGTTTCTGTTAGGGATAGGGTTAGGGTTAGGGTTAGTTTTAGGGTTAGGTTTGCGTTAGGGTTAGGGTTAGGGTTAGGTTTAGGGTTAGGGTTAGGGTTATGGTTAGGGTTAATGTTAGGGTTAGGGTTAGGTTTGCCTTAGGGTTAGGGTAGGGTTAGGGTTAGGGTTAGGGTTAGGGTTAAGGTTAGGGTTAGGTTTAGGGTTAGGGTTAGTGTTAGGGTTAGGGTTAGGGTTAGGGTTAAGGTTATGGTTAGGGTTAGGTTTGCGTTAGGGTTAGGTGTAGGGTTAGGTTTAGGGTTAGGTTAGGGTTAGGGTTAAGGTTATGTTTAGGTTATTGTTAAGGTTAGGGTTAGGGTTAGGGTTAGGGTTAGGGTTAGGGTTAGGTTTAGGTTTAGGGTTAGGTTAGGGTTAGGGATAAGGTTATGGTTAGATTAGGGTTAGGGTTAGGTTTGCGTTAGGGTTAGGGATAGGGTTAGGGTTAGGGTTAGGGTTAGGTTTAGGGTTAGATTAGGGTTAGGGTTAAGGTTATGGTTAGGTTAGGGTTAGGGTTACGGTAAGCGTTAGGTTTAGGGTTAGGTTTGCGTTAGGGTTAGGGTAACTGTTAGGGTTAGGAATGCGTTAGGGTTAGGGTTAGGGTTAGCTTTGCGTTAGTGTTAGGATTAGTGTTAGGGTTAGGGTTAGGTTTTGGGTAAGGTTTGCGTTATGGTTAGGGTTAGGTTTAGGGTTAGGGTTAGGGTTAAGGTTAGGGTTAGGTTTAGGGTTAGGGTTAGGGTTAGGGTTAGGGTTAGGTTTATGGTTAGGGTTAGGTTTGCGTTAGGGTTAGGGTTAGGGTTAGGTTTAGGGTTAGGGTTAGGTTTGCGATAGGGTTAGGGTTAGGGTTAGGGTTAGGGTTAGGGTTAGGGTTAGGTTTATGGTTAGGGTTAGGTTTAGGGTTAGGGTTAGGGTTAGGGTGAGGGTTAGGTTTATGGTTAGGGTTAGGTTTGCGTTAGGGTTAGGGTTAGGGTTAGGTTTAGGGTTAGGGTTAGGTTTGCGATAGGGTTAGGGTTAGGGTTAGGGTTAGGGTTAGGGTTAAGGTTAGGGTTAGGTTTAGGGTTAGGGTTAGGGTTAGGGTTAGGGTTAGGTTTATGGTTAGGGTTAGGTTTGCGTTAGGGTTAGGGTTAGGGTTAGGTTTAGGGTTAGGGTTAGGTTTGCGATAGGTTTAGGGTTAGGGTTAGGGTTAGGGTTAGGGTAGGGTTAGGGTTAGGCTAGTGTTAGGGTTAACGTTAGGTTTCGGGTTAGGGTTAGGTTTAGATTTAGGTTGTGTTAGGGTTAGGGTTAGGGTTAGGGTTAGGTTTGCGTTAGGGTTAGGGTTATGGTTAGGGATAGGGTTAGTGTTATTGTTAGGTTTGAGTTACGGTTAGGGTTAGGGTTTTGGTTAGGGTTAGGGTTAGGTTTGCGTCAGGCTTAGGGTTAGGATTAGGTTTATGGTTAGGGTTAGGGTTAGGTTTGTGTTAGAGTTAGGGTTAGGGTTAGGGTTAAGGTTAGGGTTAGGGTTAGGGTTAGGGTTAGGGTTAGGGTTAGGGTTAGGGTTAGGGTTAGGTTAGTGTTAGGGTTAGAGTTAGGGTTAGGGTTAGGTTAGGGTTAGGGTTAATGTTAGGTTTCGGGATAGGGTTAGGTTTAGATTTAGGTTGTGTAGGGTTAGGGTTAGGGTTAGGGTTATGTTTGCGTTAGGGTTAGGGTTAGTGTTATTGTTAGTTTTGCGTTACGGTTCGGGTTAAGGTTATGGTTAGGGTTAGGGTTAGGTTTGCGTTAGGGTTAGGGTAAGTGTTAGTGTTAGGAATGCGTTAGGGTTAGGGTTAGGGTTAGGGTTAGCTTTGCGTTAGTGTTAGGGTTAGGGTTAGGGTTAGGGTTAGGGTTAGGGTTAGGGTTAGGTTTCCGTTAGGTTAGGGTTAGGTTTAGGGTTATGGTTAGTGTTAGGTTTGCGTTAGGTTTAGGGTTAGGGTTAGGGTTATGGTTAGGATTCTGTTAGGGTTAGTGTTAGGTTTAGGGTTCGGGTTAGGGTTAGGGTTAGGTTTAGGGTTAGGTTTGCGTTAGGGTTAGGGTTAGGGTCATTGTTAGGGTTAGGTTTGCGTTAGGGTTAGGGTTAGGGTTAGGTTTAGGGTTAGGGTTAGGGTTAGGGATAATGATAGGGTTAGGGTTACGTTTGCGTTAGGGTTTTCGTTAGGTTTAGGGTTAGGTTTAGGGTTAGGGTTATTGTTAGGTGTGCGTTAGGTTTAGGGTTAGGGTTAGGGTTAGGGTTAGGGTTAGGGTTAGGGTTAGGTTTCTGTTAGGGTTAGGGTTAGGTTTAGGGTTAGGGTTAGGGTTAGGGTTAGGTTTAGGGTTAGGTTTGCGTTAGGGTTAGGGTTAGGGTTATTGTTAGGGTTAGGTTTGCGTTAGGGTTAGGGTTTGGGTTAAGGTTAGGGTTAGGGTTAGGGTTAGGGTTAGGGTTAGGGTTAGGGTAGGGTTAGGGTTAGGGTTAGGGTAGGGTTAGGTTAGGGTTAGGGTTAATGTTAGTTTTCGAGTTAGGGTTAGGTTTAGGTTTAGGTTGTGTTAGGGTTAGGGTTAGGGTTAGGGTTAGGTTTGCGTTAGGGTTAGGGTTAGGGTTAGGGTTAGTGTTAGTGTTAGTGTTAGGTTTGCGTTACGGTTAGGGTTAGGGTTATGGTTATGGTTAGGGTTAGGTTTGCGTCAGGGATAGGGTTAGGATTAGGTTTAGGTTTAGGGTTAGGGTTAGGGTTAGGTTGTTTTAGGATTAGGGTTAGGGTTAGGTTTGCGTTAGGGTTAGGGTTAGGGTTAGGGTTGGGTTAGGGTTAGGGTTAGGGTTAGGTTTGCGTTAGGGTTAGGGTTAGGTTACGGTTAGGTTTAGAGTTAGGGTTAGGGTTAGGGTTAGGTTTAGGGTTAGGTTTGCGTTAGAGTTAGGGTAAGGGTTAGGGTTAGGTATGCGTTAGGGTTAGGGTTAGGGTTAGGGTTAGCTTTGCCTTAGTGTTAAGGTTAGTGTTAGGGTTAGGGTTAGGTTTGCGTTAGGGTTAGGGTTAGGGTTAGGGTTAGGGTTAGTGTTACTGTTAGGGTTAGGTTTGCGTTACGTTTAGGGGTACGGTTATGGTTATAGTTAGGGTTAGTTTTGCGTCAGGGTTAGGGTTAGGAACAGGTTTAGGGTTAGGGTTAGGGTTAGGGTTTGGTTTGTTTTAGGGTTATGGTTAGGGTTAGGTTTGCGTTAGGGTTATGGTTATGGTTAGGGTTAGGGTTAGGGTTAGGGTTAAGGTTAGGGTTGGGGTTAGGGTTAGGTTAGGGTTAGGGTTAGGGTTAGGGTTAGGTTACGGTTAGGGTTAGGGTTAGGGTTAGGGTTAGGTTTAGGTTTAGGTTTGCGTTAGAGTTAGGGTAAGGGTTAGGGTTAAATATGCGTTACGGTTAGAGTTAGGGTTAGGGTTAGCTTTGCCTAAGTGTTAAGGTTAGGGGTAGAGTTAGGGTTAAGGTTAGGTTTGTGTTAGGGTTAGGTTTAGGTTTGCGATAGGGTTAGGGTTAGGGTTATGGTTAGGTTTGCGTTAGGGTTTTCGTTAGGTTCAGGATTAGGGTTAGGGTTAGGGTTATGGTTAGGGTTAGGGTTATGGCAGGGTTAGGGTTAGGGTTAGGGTTAGGTTTGCGTTAGGGTTTTCGTTAGGGTTAGGGTTAGGGTTAGGGTTAGGGTTAGGTTTGTGTTAGGTTTAGGGTTAGTGTTAGAGTTAAGGTTAGGGTTAGGGTTAGGGTTAGGGTTAGGGTTAGGGTTAGGTTAGGGTTATGATTAGGGTTAGGGTTAGGGTTAGTTTAGGGTTAGGGTTAAGGTTAGGTTTCGGGTTAGGGTTAGGTTTAGATTTAGGTTGTGTTAGGGTTAGGGTTAGGGTTAGGGTTAGGTTTGCGTTAGGGTTAGGGTTATGGTTAGGGTTAGGGTTAGTGTTATTGTTAGGTTTGAGTTACGGTTAGGGTTAGGGTTTTGGTTAGGGTTAGGGTTAGGTTTGCGTCAGGCTTAGGGTTAGGATTAGGTTTATGGTTATGGTTAGTGTTAGGTTTGCGTTAGGTTTAGGGTTAGGGTTAGGGTTATGGTTAGGTTTCTGTTAAGGATAGGGTTATGTTTAGGGTTAGGGTTAGGTTTAGGGTTAGTTTTAGGGTTAGGTTTGCGTTAGAGTTAGGGTTAGGGTTAGGTTTAGGGTTAGGGTTATGGTTAGGGTTAATGTTAGGGTTAGGGTTAGGTTTGCCTTAGGGTTAGGGTTGGGTTAGTGTTAGGGTTAGGGTTAGGGTTAAGGTTAGGGTTAGGTTTAGGGTTAGGGTTAGGGTTAGGTTTAGGTTTATGGTTAGGGTTAGGTTTGCGTTAGGGTTAGGGTTAGGGTTAGGTTTAGGGTTAGGGTTAGGTTTGCGATAGGGTTAGGGTTAGGGTATGGTTAGTGTTAGGCTAGTGTTAGGGTTAACGTTAGGTTTCGGGTTCGGGTTAGGTTTAGGTTTAGGTTGTGTTAGGGTTAGGGTTAGGGTTATGGTTAGGTTTGCGTTAGCGTTAGGGTTAAGGTTAGGGTTAGGGTTAGGTTTAGGGTTAGGGTTAGGGTTAGGGTTAGGGTTAGCGTTAGGTTAGGGTTAGGATTAGGGTTAGGGTTAGGGTTAGGTTAGGGTTAGGTTTAATGTTAGTTTTCGGGATAGGGTTAGGTTTAGTTTTAGGTTGTGTTAGTGTTAGGGTTAGGGTTAGGGTTAGGGTTAGGTTTGCGTTAGGGTTAGGGTTAGTGTTAGGGTTAGTGTTATTGTTAGGTTTGCGTTACGGTTAGGGTTAAGGTTATGGTTAGGGTTAGGGTTAGGTTTGCGTTAGGGTTAGGGTTAGGGTTAGGGTTAGGGTTAGGGTTAGGATTAGGTTTAGCGTTAGGTTAGGGTTAGGGTTAAGGTTAGGGTTAGGTTAGGGGTAGGGTTAGGGTTAGGGTTAGGGTTAGGGTTAGGGTTAGTGTTACTGTTAGGGTTAGGTTTGCGTTACGTTTAGGGGTACGGTTATGGTTATAGTTAGGGTTAGTTTTGCGTCAGGGTTAGGGTTAGGAACAGGTTTAGGGTTAGGGTTAGGGCTAGGGTTTGGTTTGTTTTAGGGTTATGGTTAGGGTTAGGTTTGCGTTAGGGTTATGGTTATGGTTAGGGTTAGGGTTAGGGTTAGGGTTAAGGTTAGGGTTGGGGTTAGGGTTAGGTTAGGGTTAGGGTTAGGGTTAGGGTTAGGTTACGGTTAGGGTTAGGGTTAGGGTTAGGGTTAGGTTTAGGGTTAGGTTTGCGTTAGAGTTAGGGTAAGGGTTAGGGTTAGATATGCGTTACGGTTAGAGTTAGGGTTAGGTTTAGCTTTGCCTAAGTGTTAAGGTTAGGGGTAGAGTTAGGGTTAAGGTTAGGTTTGTGTTAGGGTTAGGTTTAGGTTTGCGATAGGGTTAGGGTTAGGGTTATGGTTAGGTTTGCGTTAGGGTTTTCGTTAGGTTTAGGGTTAGGGTAGGGTTAGGGTTATGGTTAGGGTTAGGGTTATGGCAGGGTTAGGGTTAGGGTTAAGGTTAGGTTTGCGTTAGGGTTTTCGTTAGGGTTAGGGTTAGGGTTAGGGTTAGGGTTAGGGTTAGGGTTAGGGTATGGTTAGTGTTATGGTTAGGGTTAGGGTTAGGTTAGTGTTAGGGTTAACGTTAGGTTTCGGGTCAGGGTTAGGTTCAGATTTAGGTTGTGTTAGAGTTAGGGTTAGGGTTAGGGTTAGATTGGCGTTAGGGTTAGGGTTATGGTTAGGGTTAGGGTTAGGTTTGCGTCAGGGTTAGGGTTAGGATTAGGTTTAGGGTTAGGTTTAGCGTTAGGGTTAGGTTTGTTTTAGGGTTCGGGTTAGGGTTAGGTTTGCTTCTGGGTTAGGTTTAGGGTTAGGGTTAGGGTTAGGATTATGTTTGCGTAAGGGTTAGGGTTAGGATTAGGTTTAGGGTTAGGGTAAGGGTTACGTTTGTTTTAGGTTTAGGGTTAGGGTTATGTTTGCATTAGGGTTAGGGTTAGTGTTAGGGTTAGGGTTAGGGTTAGGTTTAGGTTTAGGGTTATGTTAGGGTTAGGGTTAGGGTTAGGGTTAGGGTTAGGTTATGGTTAGGGTTAGGGTTAGGGTTAGGGTTAGGGTTAGGGTTAGGTTTAGGGTTAGGTTTGCGTTAGGGTTAGGGTAAGTGTTAGGGTTAGGAATGCGTAAGGGTTAGGGTTAGGGTTAGGGTTAGCTTTGCGTTACTGTTAGGGTTAGGGTTAGAGTTAGGGTTAGGGTTAGGTTTGCGTTAGGGTTAGGGTTAGGTTTAGGGTTAGGGTTAGGTTGCTGTTAGGGTTAGGGTTAGGGTTAGGGTTAGGGTTAGATTTAGGGTTAGGGTTAGGGTTAGTGTTAGGTTTGCGTTAGGGTTAGGGTTAGAGTTAGGTTTAGGGTTAGGGTTAGGTTTGCGATAGGGTTAGGGTTAGGGTTAGGGTTAGGGTAGGGTTAGGGTTAGGGTTAGGGTTAGGGTTAGGTTTAGGGTTAAGTTTGCGTTAGAGTTAGGGTAAGGGTTAGGGTTAGGTATGCGTTAGGGTTAGGGTTAGGGTTACGGTTAGCTTTGCCTTAGTGTTTCGTTTAGGGTTAGGGTTAGGGATAGGGTTAGGTTTAGGGTTAGGGTTAGGTTTGCGATAGGGTTAGGGTTAGGTTTAAGGTTAGGTTTGCGTTAGGGTTTTCGTTAGGTTTAGGGTTAGGGTTAGGGTTAGGGTTATTGTTAGGTTTGCGTTACGTTTAGGGTTAGGGTTAGGGTTAGGGTTAGGCTTAGGTTTCTGTTAGGGTTAGGGTTAGGTTTAGGGTCCGGGTTAGGGTTAGGGTTAGATTTAGGGTTAGGTTTGCGTTCGGGTTAGGGTTAGGGTTATTGTTAGGGTTAGGTTTGCGTTATGGTTAGGGTTAGGGTTAGGTTTAGGGTTAGGGTTAGGGTTAGGGATAATGATATGGTTAGGGTTAGGTTTGCGTTAGGGTTTTCGTAGGTTTAGGGTTAGGTTTAGGGTTAGGGTTATTGTTAGGTTTGCGTTAGGTTTAGGGTTAGGGTTAGGGTTAGGGTTAGGGTTAGGTTTCTGTTAGGGTTAGGGTTAGGTTTAGGGTTAGGGTTAGGGTTAATGTTAGTGTTCGAGTTAGGGTTAGGTTTAGGTTTAGGTTGTGTTAGGGTTAGGGTTAGGGTTAGGGTTAGGTTTGCGTTAGGGTTAGGGTTAGGGTTAGTGTTATTGTTAGTGTTAGGTTTGCGTTACGGTTAGGGTTAGGGTTATGGTTAATGTTAGGGTTAGGTTTGCGTCAGGGATAGGGTTAGGATTAGGTTTAGGGTTAGGGTTAGGTTTATGGTTAGGTTGTTTTTGGATTAGGGTTAGGGTTAGGTCTGCGTTAGGGTTAGCGTTAGGGTTAGGGTTAGGGTTAGGTTAGGGTTTGGGTTAGGGTTAGGGTTAGGTTACGGTTAGGGTTAGGGTTAGGGTTAGGGTTAGGTTTAGGTTTAGGGTTAGGTTAGGGTTAGGGTTAGGGTTAGGGTTAGGGTTAGGGTTAGGGTTAGGGTTAGGTTTGCGTTAGGGTTAGGGTTAGGGTTATGTTTAGGGTTAGGGTTAGGTTTGCGATAGGGTTAGGGTTAGGGTTAGGGTTAGGGTAGGGTTAGGGTTAGGGTTAGGGTTAGGGTTAGGGTTAGTTTTATTGTTAGGTTTGCGTTACGGTTAGGGTTAGGGTTATGGTTAGGGTAGGGGTTAGGTTTGCGTCAGGGTTAGGGTTAGGATTAGGTTTAGGTTTAGGGTTAGGGTTAGGTTTGTGTTAGGTTTAGGGTTAGGGTTAGAGTTAAGGTTAGGGTTAGGGTTAGGGTTAGGGTTAGGGTTATGGTTAGGTTAGGGTTAGGATTAGGGTTAGGGTTAGGGTTAGTTTAGGGTTAGGGTTAATGTTAGGTTTCGGGTTAGGGTTAGGTTTAGATTTAGGTTGTGTTAGGGTTAGGGTTAGGGTTAGGGTTAGGTTTGCGTTAGGGTTAGGGTTAGGGTTAGGGTTAGGGTTAGGTTTAGGGTTAGGTTAGGGTTAGGGTTAAGGTCATGGTTAGGTTAGGGTCAGGGTTAGGATTAGGGTTAGGTTTAGGGTTAGGTTTGCGTTAGGGTTAGGGTAAGTGTTAGGGTTAGGAATGCGTTAGGGTTAGGGTTAGGGTTAGGGTTTGGGTTAGCTTTGCGTTAGTGTTAGGGTTAGTGTTAGGGTTAGGGTTAGGGTTAGGGTAAGGTTTGCGTTATGGTTAGGGTTATGTTTAGGGTTATGGTTAGTGTTAGGTTTGCGTTAGGGTTAGGGTTAGGTTTAGAGTTAGTTTTAGGGTTAGGTTTGCGTTAGAGTTAGGGTTAGGGTTAGGTTTATGGTTAGGGTTATGGTTAGGGTTAATGTTAGGGTTAGGGTTAGGTTTGCCTTAGGGTTAGTGTTGGGTTAGTGTTAGGGTTAGGGATAGCGTTAAGGTTAGGGTTAGGTTTAGGGTTAGGGTTAGGGTTAGGGTTAGGGTTAGGGTTAGGTTTAGGTTTATGGTTAGGGTTAGGTTTGCGTTAGGGTTAGGGTTAGGGTTAGGTTTCGGGTTAGGGTTAGGTTTGCGATAGGGTTAGGGTTAGGGTATGGTTAGGGTTAGGCTAGTGTTAGGGTTAACGTTAGGCTTCGGGTTAGGGTTAGGTTTAGGTTTAGGTTGTGTTAGGGTTAGGGTTAGGGTTATGGTTAGGTTTGCGTTAGCGTTAGGGTTAAGGTTAGGATTAGGGTTAGGGTTAGGGTTAGGGTTAAGGTTAGGGTTATGTTAGGGTTAGGATTAGGGTTAGGGTTTGGGTTAGGTTAGGGTTAGGGTTAATGTTAGGTTTCGGGATAGGGTTAGGTTTAGTTTTAGGTTGTGTTAGGGTTAGGGTTAGGGTTAGGGTTAGGGTTAGGTTTGCGTCAGGGTTAGGGTTAGGATTAGGTTTAGGTTTAGGGTTAGGGTTAGGTTTGTGTTAGGTTTAGGGTTAGGGTTAGAGTTAAGGTTAGGGTTAGGGTTAGGGTTAGGGTTAGGGTTAGGGTTAGGGTTAGGTTAGGGTTAGGATTAGGGTTAGGGTTAGGGTTAGTTTAGGGTTAGGGTTAATGTTAGGTTTCGGGTTAGGGTTAGGTTTAGATTTATGTTGTGTTAGGGTTAGGGTTAGGGTTAGGGTTAGGTTTGCGTTAGGGTTAGGGTTAGGGTTAGGGTTAGGGTTAGGTTTAGGGTTAGGTTAGGGTTAGGGTTAAGGTCATGGTTAGGTTAGGGTCAGGGTTAGGATTAGGGTTAGGTTTAGGGTTAGGTTTGCGTTAGGGTTAGGGTAAGTGTTAGGGTTAGGAATGCGTTAGGGTTAGGGTTAGGGTTAGGGTTAGGGTTTGGGTTAGCTTTGCGTTAGTGTTAGGGTTAGTGTTAGGGTTAGGGTTAGGGTTAGGGTAAGGTTTGCGTTATGGTTAGGGTTATGTTTAGGGTTATGGTTAGTGTTAGGTTTGCGTTAGGTTTAGGGTTAGGTTTAGGGTTATGGTTAGGTTTCTGTTAGGGATAGGGTTATGTTTAGGGTTAGGGTTAGGTTTAGGGTTAGTTTTAGGGTTAGGTTTGCGTTAGAGTTAGGGTTAGGGTTAGGTTTATGGTTAGGGTTATGGTTAGGGTTAATGTTAGGGTTAGGGTTAGGTTTGCCTTTGGGTTAGGGTTGGGTTAGTGTTAGGGTTAGGGATAGGGTTAAGGTTAGGGTTAGGTTTAGGGTTAGGGTTAGGGTTAGGGTTAGGGTTAGGGTTAGGTTTAGGTTTATGGTTAGGGTTAGGTTTGCGTTAGGGTTAGGGTTAGGGTTAGGTTTAGGGTTAGGGTTAGGTTTGCGATAGGGTTAGGGTTAGGGTATGGTTAGGGTTAGGCTAGTGTTAGGGTTAACGTTAGGTTTCGGGTTAGGGTTAGGTTTAGGTTTAGGTTGTGTTAGGGTTAGGGTTAGGTTTATGGTTAGGTTTGCGTTAGCGTTAGGGTTAAGGTTAGGTTTAGGGTTAGGGTTAGGGTTAGGGTTAAGGTTAGGGTTAGGTTAGGGTTAGGATTAGTGTTAGGGTTAGGGTTAGGTTAGGGTTAGGGTTAATGTTAGGTTTCGGGATAGGGTTAGGTTTAGTTTTAGGTTGTGTTAGGGTTAGGGTTAGGGTTAGGGTTAGGGTTAGGTTTGCGTTAGGGTTAGGGTTAGTGTTAGGGTTAGTGTTATTGTTAGGTTTGCGTTACGGTTAGGGTTAAGGTTATGGTAGGGTTAGGGTTAGGTTTGCGTTAGGGTTAGGGTTAGGGTTAGGTTTAGGGTTAGGGTTAGGATTAGGTTTAGCGTTAGGTTAGGGTTAGGTTTAAGGTTAGGGTTAGGTTAGTGGTAGGGTTAGGGTTAGGGTTAGGGTTAAGTTTAGGGTTAGGTTTGCGTTAGGTTTAGGGTAAGTGTTAGGGTTAGGAATGCGTTAGGGTTAGGGTTAGGGTTAGGGTTAGGGTTAGCTTAGTGTTAGTGTTAGGGTTAGGGTTAGGGTTAGGGTTAGGGTTAGGTTTGCGTTAGGTTTAGGGTTAGGTTTAGGGCTATGGTTATGTTTCTGTTAGGTTTAGGGTTAGTTTTAGGGTTAGGTTTAGGGTTAGAGTTAGTTTTAGGGTTAGGTTTGCGTTAGGGTTAGGGTTAGGGATAGGTTTAGGGTTAGGGTTATGGTTAGGGTTAATGTTAGGGTTAGGGTTAGGTTTGCCTTAGGGTTAGGGTAGGGTTAGGGTTAGGGTTAGGGTAAAGGTTAGGGTTAGGTTTGGGGTTAGGGTTAGGGTTAGGGTTAGGGTTATGGTTAGGGTTAGGTTTCCGTTAGGGTTAGGGTTATGGTTAGGGTTAGGGTTAGGGTTAGGGTTAGGATTAGGGTTAGGTTAGGGTTAGGGTTAAGGTTATGGTTATGTTAGGGTTAGGGTTAGGGTTAGGGTTAGGGTTAGGTTTAGGGTTAGGTTTGCGTTAGGGTTAGGGTAAGTGTTAGGGTTAGGAATGCGTTAGGGTTAGGGTTAGGGTTAGGGTTAGCTTTGCGTTAGTGTTATGGTTAGTGTTAGGGTTAGGGTTAGGGTTAGGGTAACGTTTGCGTTATGGTTAGGGTTAGGTTTAGGGTTAGGGTTATGATTAGGGTTAATGTTAGGGTTAGGGTTAGGTTTGCCTTAGGGTTAGGGTAGGGTTAGGGTTAGAGTTAGGGTAAAGGTTAGGGTTAGGTTTAGGGTTAGGGTTAGGGTTAGGGTTAGGGTTAGGGTTAGGGTTAGGGTTAGTGTTAGGGTTAGGTTTGCGTTAGGGTTAGGGTTAGGGTTAGGGTTAGGGTTAGGGTTAGGGTTAGGTTTAGGGTTAGGTTAGGGTTAGGGTTAAGGTTATGGTTAGGTTAGGGTTAGGGTTAGGGTTAGGGTTAGGGTTAGGGTTAGGTTTAGTGTTAGGTTTGCGTTAGGGTTAGGGTAAGTGTTACGGTTAGGAATGCGTTAGGGTTAGGGTTAGGGTTAGGGTTAGCTTTGCGTTAGTGTTAGGGTTAGTGTTAGGGTTAGGGTTAGGGTTAGGGTAAGGTTTGCGTTATGGTTAGGGTTAGGTTTAGGGTTATGGTTAGTGTTAGGTTTGCGTTAGGTTTACGGTTAGGGTTAGGGTTATGGTTAGGTTTCTGTTAGGGATAGGGTTAGGGTTAGGGTTAGTTTTAGGGTTAGGTTTGCGTTAGGGTTAGGGTTAGGGTTAGGTTTAGGGTTAGGGTTAGGGTTATGGTTAGGGTTAATGTTAGGGTTAGGGTTAGTTTTGCCTTAGGGTTAGGGTATGGTTAGGGTTAGGGTTAGGGTTAGGGTTAAGGTTAGGGTTAGGTTTAGGGTTAGGGTTAGTGTTAGGGTTAGGGTTAGGGTTAGGGTTAAGGTTATGGTTAGGGTTAGGTTTGCGTTAGGGTTAGGTTTAGGGTTAGGTTAGGGTTAGGGTTAAGGTTATGTTTAGGTTATTGTTAAGGTTAGGGTTAGGGTTAGGGTTAGGGTTAGGGTTAGGGTTAGGTTAAGTTTAGGGTTAGGTTAGGGTTAGGGATAAGGTTATGGTTAGGTTAGGGTTAGGGTTAGGTTTGCGTTAGGGTTAGGGTTAGGGTTAGGGTTAGGGTTAGGGTTAGGGTTAGGTTTAGGGTTAGGTTAGGGTTAGGGTTAAGGTTATGGTTAGGTTAGGGTTAGGGTTACGGTAAGCGTTAGGGTTAGGGTTAGGTTTAGGGTTAGGTTTGCGTTATGGTTAGGGTAACTCTTAGGGTTAGGAATGCGTTAGGGTTAGGGTTAGGGTTAGGGTTAGGGTTAGCTTTGCGTTAGTGTTAGGGTTAGTGTTAGGGTTATGGTTAGGTTTTGGGTAAGGTTTGCGTCATGGTTAGGGTTAGGTTTAGGGTTATGGTTAGTGTTAGGCTGCGTTAGGCATAGGGTTAGGGTAGGGTTAGGGTTAGTGTTAGGGTTAGGGTTAAGGTTAGGGTTAGGTTTAGGGTTAGGGTTAGGGTTAGGGTTAGGGTTAGGGTTAGGTTTATGGTTAGGGTTAGGTTTGCGTTAGGGTTAGGGTTAGGGTTAGGTTTAGGGTTAGGGTTAGGTTTGCGATAGGGTTAGGGTTAGGGTTAGGGTTAGGGTTAGGGTAGGGTTAGGGTTAGGCTAGTGTTAGGGTTAATGTTAGGTTTCGGGTTAGGGTTAGGTTTAGATTTAGGTTGTGTTAGGGTTAGGGTTAGGGTTAGGGTTAGGTTTGCGTTAGGGTTAGGGTTATGGTTAGGGTTAGGGTTAGTGTTATTGTTAGGTTTGAGTTACGGTTAGGGTTAGGGTTTTGGTTAGGGTTAGGGTTAGGTTTGCGTCAGGCTTAGGGTTAGGATTAGGTTTATGGTTAGGGTTAGGGTTAGGTTTGTGTTAGGGTTAGGGTTAGGGTTAGGGTTAAGGTTAGGGTTAGGGTTAGGGTTAGGGTTAGGGTTAGGGTTAGGGTTAGGGTTAGGTTAGTGTTAGGGTTAGAGTTAGGGTTAGGGTTAGGTTAGGGTTAGGGTTAATGTTAGGTTTCGGGATAGGGTTAGGTTTAGATTTAGGTTGTGTAGGGTTAAGGTTAGTGTTAGGGTTAGGTTTGCGTTAGGGTTAGGGTTAGTGTTAGGGTTAGTGATATTGTTAGTTTTGCGTTACGGTTAGGGTTAAGGTTATGGTTAGGGTTAGGGTTAGGTTTGCGTTAGGGTTAGGGTTAGGATTAGGGTTAGGGTTAGGGTTAGGGTTAGGGTTAGGATTAGGGTTAGGTTTAGCGTTAGGTTAGGGTTACGGTTAAGGTTAGGGTTTGGTTAGGGTAGGGTTAGGGTTAGGGTTAGGGTTAGGTTTATGGTTAGTTTTGCGTTAGGGTTAGGGTAAGTGTTAGTGTTAGGAATGCGATAGGGTTAGGGTTAGGGTTAGGGTTAGCTTTGCGTTAGTGTTAGGGTTAGGGTTAGGGTTAGGGTTAGGGTTAGGGTTAGGGTTAGGTTTCCGTTAGGTTAGGGTTAGGTTTAGGATTATGGTTAGTGTTAGGTTTGCGTTAGGTTTAGGGTTAGGGTTAGGGTTATGGTTAGGATTCTGTTAGGGTTAGTGTTAGGTTTAGGGTTCGGGTTAGGGTTAGGGTTAGGTTTAGGGTTAGGTTTGCGTTAGGGTTAGGGTTAGGGTCATTGTTAGGGTTAGGTTTGCGTTAGGGTTAGGATTAGGGTTAGGTTTAGGGTTAGGGTTAGGGTTAGGGATAATGATAGGGTTAGGGTTACGTTTGCGTTAGGGTTTTCGTTAGGTTTAGGGTTAGGTTTAGGGTTAGGGTTATTGTTAGGTGTGCGTTAGGTTTAGGGTTAGGGTTAGGGTTAGGGTTAGGGTTAGGTTTCTGTTAGGGTTAGGGTTAGGTTTAGGGTTAGGGTTAGGGTTAGGGTTAGGTTTAGGGTTAGGTTTGCGTTAGGGTTAGGGTTAGGGTTATTGTTAGTGTTAGGTTTGCGTTAGGGTTAGGGTTTGGGTTAAGGTTTGGGTTAGGGTTAGGGTTAGGGTTAGGGTTAGGGTAGGGTTAGGGTTAGGGTTAGGGTAGGGTTAGGTTAGGGTTAGGGTTAATGTTAGTTTTCGAGTTAGGGTTAGGTTTAGGTTTAGGTTGTGTTAGGGTTAGGGTTAGGGTTAGGGTTAAGTTTGCGTTAGGGTTAGGGTTAGGGTTAGGGTTAGTGTTAGTGTTAGTGTTAGGTTTGCGTTACGGTTAGGGTTAGGGTTATGGTTATGATTAGGGTTAGGTTTGCGTCAGGGATAGGGTTAGGATTAGGTTTAGGGTTAGGGTTAGGGTTAGGGTTACATTGTTTTAGGATAAGGGTTAGGGTTAGGTTTGCGTTAGGGTTAGGGTTAGGGTTAGGGTTAGGTTTGCGTTAGGGTTAGGGTTAGGTTACGGTTAGGTTTAGAGTTAGGGTTAGGGTTAGGGTTAGGTTTAGGGTTAGGTTTGCGTTAGAGTTACGGTAAGGGTTAGGGTTAGGTATGCGTTAGGGTTAGGGTTAGGGTTAGGGTTAGCTTTGCCTTAGTGTTAAGGTTAGGGTTAGGGTTAGGGTTAGGTTTGCGTTAGGGTTAGCGTTAGGGTTAGGGTTAGGGTTAGTGTTACTGTTAGGGTTAGGTTTGCGTTACGTTTAGGGGTACGGTTATGGTTATAGTTAGGGTTAGTATTGCGTCAGGGTTAGGGTTAGGAACAGGTTTAGGGTTAGGGTTAGGGTTAGGGTTTGGTTTGTTTTAGGGTTATGGTTAGGGTTAGGTTTGCGTTAGGTTTATGGTTATGGTTAGGGTTAGGGTTAGGGTTAGGGTGAAGGTTAGGGTTGGGGTTAGGGTTAGGTTAGGGTTAGGGTTAGGGTTAGGGTTAGGTTACGGTTAGGGTTAGGGTTAGGGTTAGGGTTAGGTTTAGGGTTAGGTTTGCGTTAGAGTTAGGGTAAGGGTTAGGGTTAGATATGCGTTACGGTTAGAGTTAGGGTTAGGGTTAGCTTTGCCTAAGTGTTAAGGTTAGGGGTAGAGTTAGGGTTAGGGTTAGGTTTGTGTTAGGGTTAGGTTTAGGTTTGCGATAGGGTTAGGGTTAGGGTTATGGTTAGGTTTGCGTTAGGGTTTTCGTTAGGTTTAGGGTTAGGGTTAGGGTTAGGGTTATGGTTAGGGTTAGGGTTATGGCAGGGTTAGGGTTAGGGTTAGGGTTAGGTTTGCGTTTGGGTTTTCGTTAGGTTTAGGGTTAGGGTTAGGGTTAGGGTTAGGGATAGGGTATGGTTAGGGTTATGGTTAGGGTTAGGGTTAGGTTAGTGTTAGGGTTAGCGTTAGGTTTCGGGTCAGGGTTAGGTTCAGATTTAGGTTGTGTTAGAGTTAGGGTTAGGGTTAGGGTTAGATTGGCGTTAGGGTTAGAGTTATGGTTAGGGTTAGGGTTAGGTTTGCGTCAGGGTTAGGGTTAGGATTAGGTTTAGGGTTAGGTTTAGAGTTAGGGTTAGGTTTGTTTTAGGGTTAGGGTTAGGGTTAGGTTTGCTTTAGGGTTAGGTTTAGGGTTAGGGTTAGGGTTAGGATTATGTTTGCGTAAGGGTTAGGGTTAGGATTAGGTTTAGGGTTAGGGTAAGGGTTACGTTTGTTTTAGGTTTAGGGTTAGGGTTATGTTTGCATTAGGGTTAGGGTTAGTGTTAGGGTTAGAGTTAGGGTTAGGTTTAGGTTTAGGGTTATGTTAGGGTTAGGGTTAGTGTTAGGGTTAGGGTTAGGTTATGGTTAGGGTTAGGGTTATGGTTAGGGTTAGGGTTAGGGTTAGGTTTAGGGTTAGGTTTGCGTTAGGGTTAGGGTAAGTGTTAGGGTTAGGAATGCGTAAGGGTTAGGGTTAGGGTTAGGGTTAGCTTTGCGTTACTGTTAGGGTTAGGGTTAGAGTTAGGGTTAGGGTTAGGTTTGCGTTAGGGTTAGGGTTAGGTTTAGGGTTAGGGTTAGGTTTCTGTTAGGTTTAGGGTTAGGGTTAGGGATAGGGTTAGGTTTAGGGTTAGGGTTAGGGTTAGTGTTAGGTTTGCGTTAGGGTTAGGGTTAGAGTTAGGTTTAGGGTTAGGGTTAGGTTTGCGATAGGGTTAGGGTTAGGGTTAGGGTTAGGGTAGGGTTAGGGTTAGGGTTAGGGTTAGGGTTAGGTTTAGGGTTAAGTTTGCGTTAGAGTTAGGGTAAGGGTTAGGGTTAGGTATGCGTTAGGGTTAGGGTTAGGGTTACGGTTAGCTTTGCCTTAGTGTTTAGTTTAGGGTTAGGGTTAGGGATAGGGTTAGGTTTAGGGTTAGGGTTAGGTTTGCGATAGGGTTAGGGTTAGGGTTAAGGTTAGGTTTGCGTTAGGGTTTTCGTTAGGTTTAGGGTTAGGTTTAGGGTTAGGGTTATTGTTAGGTTTGCGTTACGTTTAGGGTTAGGGTTAGGGTTAGGGTTAGGGTTAGGTTTCTGTTAGGGTTAGGGTTAGGTTTAGGGTTAGGGTTAGCGTTAATGTTAGTTTTCGAGTTAGGGTTAGTTTTAGGTTTAGGTTGTGTTAGGGTTAGGGTTAGGGTTAGGGTTAGGTTTGCGTTAGGGTTAGGGTTAGGGTTAGTGTTATTGTTAGTGTTAGGTTTGCGTTACGGTTAGGGTTAGGGTTATGGTTATGGTTAGGGTTAGGTTTGCGTCAGGGATAGGGTTAGGATTAGGTTTAGGGTTAGGGTTAGGTTTATGGTTAGGTTGTTTTTGGATTAGGGTTAGGGTTAGGTCTGCGTTAGGGTTAGGGTTAGGGTTAGGGATAGGGTTAGGTTAGGGTTTGGGTTAGGGTTAGGGTTAGGTTACGGTTAGGGTTAGGTTTAGGGTTAGGTTTAGGGTTAGGTTTAGGGTTAAGTTTGCGTTAGAGTTAGGGTAAGGTTTATGGTTATGTATGCGTTAGGGTTAGGGTTAGGGTTGGGGTTAGCTTTGCCTTAGTGTTAAGGTTAGGGTTAGGGTTAGGGTTAGGCTTAGGTTTGTGTTAGGGTTAGGGTTAGGTTTAGGGTTAGGGTTACGTTTGCGATAGGGTTATGTTTAGGGTTAGGGTTAGGTTTGCGTTAGAGTTAGGGTAAGGGTTAGGGTTAGGTTTGCGTTAGAGTTTTCGTTAGGCTTAGGGTTATGTTTAGGGTTAGGGTTATTGTTAGGTTTGCGTTAGGTTTAGGGTTAGGGTTAGGGTTAGGGTTAGGGTTAGGTTTGCGTTAGGGTTAGGGTTAGGTTTAGGGTAGGGTTAGTGTTAGGTTTGCGTTAGGTTTAGGGTTAGGGTTAGGGTTAGGGTTAGGGTTAGGGTTAGGGTTAGGTTTCTGTTAGGGTTAGGGTTAGGTTTAGGGTTAGGGTTAGGGTTAGGGTTAGGTTTAGGGTTAGGTTTGCGTTAGGGTTAGGGTTATTGTTAGGGTTAGGTTTGCGTTAGGGTTAGGTTTAGGGTTAGGTTTAGGGTTAGGGTTAGGGTTAGGGATAATGATAGGGTTAGGGTTAGGTTTGCGTTATCGTTAGGGTTAGGGTTTGGGTTAAGGTTAGGGTTAGGGTTAGGGTTAGGGTTAGGGTTAGGGTAGGGTTAGGGTTAGGGTTAGGGTTAGGGTTAGGGTTAGGGTTAGGTTAGGGTTAGGGTTAATGTTAATTTTCGAGTTAGGGTTAGGTTTAGGTTTAGGATGTGTTAGGGTTTGGTTTAGGGTTAGGGTTAGGTTTGCGTTAGGGTTAGGGTTAGGGTTAGGGTTAGGGTTAGGGTTAGGTTTCTGTTAGGGTTAGGGTTAGGTTTAGGGTTAGGGTTAGGGTTAATGTTAGTTTTCGAGTTAGGGTTAGGTTTAGGTTTAGGTTGTGTTAGGGTTAGGATTAGGGTTACGGTTAGGTTTGCGTTAGGGTTAGGGTTAGGGTTAGTGTTATTGTTAGTGTTAGGTTTGCGTTACGGTTAGGGTTAGGGTTATGGTTATGGTTAGGGTTAGGTTTGCGTCAGGGATAGGTTTAGGATTAGGTTTAGGGTTAGGGTTAGGTTTATGGTTAGGTTGTTTTTGGATTAGGGTTAGGGTTAGGTCTGCGTTAGGGTTAGGGTTAGGGTTAGGGTTAGGGTTAGGTTAGGGTTTGGGTTAGGGTTAGGGTTAGGTTACGGTTAGGGTTAGGGTTAGGGTTAGGGTTAGGGTTAGGTTTAGGGTTAAGTTTGCGTTAGAGTTAGGGTAAGGGTTATGGTTATGTATGCGTTAGGGTTAGGGTTAGGGTTGTGGTTAGCTTTGCCTTAGTGTTAAGGTTAGGGTTAGGGTTAGGGTTAGGCTTAGGTTTGTGTTAGGGTTAGGGTTAGGCTTAGGGTTAGGGTTACGTTTGCGATAGGGTTATGTTTAGGGTTAGGGTTAGGTTTGTGTTAGAGTTAGGGTAAGGGTTAGGGTTAGGTTTGCGTTAGAGTTTTCATTAGGCTTAGGGTTAGTTTTAGGGTTAGGGTTATTGTTAGGTTTGCGTTAGGTTTAGGGTTAGGGTTAGGGTTAGTGTTATTGTTAGTGTTAGGTTTGCGTTACGGTTAGGGTTAGGGTTATGGTTATGGTTAGGGTTAGGTTTGCGTCAGGGATAGGGTTAGGATTAGGTTTAGGGTTAGGGTTAGGTTTATGGTTAGGTTGTTTTTGGATTAGGGTTAGGGTTAGGTCTGCGTTAGGGTTAGGGTTAGGGTTAGGGATAGGGTTAGGTTAGGGTTTGGGTTAGGGTTAGGGTTAGGTTACGGTTAGGGTTAGGGTTAGGGTTAGGTTTAGGGTTAGGTTTAGGGTTAAGTTTGCGTTAGAGTTAGGGTAAGGGTTATGGTTATGTATGCGTTAGGGTTAGGGTTAGGGTTGGGGTTAGCTTTGCCTTAGTGTTAAGGTTAGGGTTAGGGTTAGGGTTAGGCTTAGGTTTGTGTTAGGGTTAGGGTTAGGTTTAGGGTTAGGGTTACGTTTGCGATAGGGTTATGTTTAGGGTTAGGGTTAGGTTTGCGTTAGAGTTAGGGTAAGGGTTAGGGTTAGGTTTGCGTTAGAGTTTTCGTTAGGCTTAGGGTTATGTTTAGGGTTAGGGTTATTGTTAGGTTTGCGTTAGGTTTAGGGTTAGGGTTAGGGTTAGGGTTAGGGTTAGGTTTGCGTTAGGGTTAGGGTTAGGTTTAGGGTATGGTTAGTGTTAGGTTTGCGTTAGGTTTAGGGTTAGGGTTAGGGTTAGGGTTAGGGTTAGGGTTAGGGTTAGGTTTCTGTTAGGGTTAGGGTTAGGTTTAGGGTTAGGGTTAGGGTTAGGGTTAGGTTTAGGGTTAGGTTTGCGTTAGGGTTAGGGTTATTGTTAGGGTTAGGTTTGCGTTAGGGTTAGGTTTAGGGTTAGGTTTAGGGTTAGGTTTAGGGTTAGGGATAATGATAGGGTTAGGGTTAGGTTTGCGTTATCGTTAGGGTTAGGGTTTGGGTTAAGGTTAGGGTTAGGGTTAGGGTTAGGGTTAGGGTTAGGGTAGGGTTAGGGTAAGGGTTAGGGTTAGGGTTAGGGTTAGGGTTAGGTTAGGGTTAGGGTTAATGTTAGTTTTCGAGTTAGGGTTAGGTTTAGGTTTAGGATGTGTTAGGGTTTGGTTTAGGGTTAGGGTTAGGTTTGCGTTAGGGTTAGGGTTAGGGTTAGGGTTAGGGTTAGGGTTAGGTTTCTGTTAGGGTTAGGGTTAGGTTTAGGGTTAGGGTTAGGGTTAATGTTAGTTTTCGAGTTAGGGTTAGGTTTAGGTTTAGGTTGTGTTAGGGTAGGGTTAGGGTTAGGGTTAGGTTTGCGTTAGGGTTAGGGTTAGGGTTAGTGTTATTGTTAGTGTTAGGTTTGCGTTACGGTTAGGGTTAGGGTTATGGTTATGGTTAGGGTTAGGTTTGCGTCAGGGATAGGGTTAGGATTAGGTTTAGGGTTAGGGTTAGGTTTATGGTTAGGTTGTTTTTGGATTAGGGTTAGGGTTAGGTCTGCGTTAGGGTTAGGGTTAGGGTTAGGGTTAGGGTTAGGTTAGGGTTTGGGTTAGGGTTAGGGTTAGGTTACGGTTAGGGTTAGGGTTAGGGTTAGGGTTAGGGTTAGGTTTAGGGTTAAGTTTGCGTTAGAGTTAGGGTAAGGGTTATGGTTATGTATGCGTTAGGGTTAGGGTTAAGGTTGGGGTTAGCTTTGCCTTAGTGTTAAGGTTAGGGTTAGGGTTAGGGTTAGGCTTAGGTTTGTGTTAGGGTTAGGGTTAGGTTTAGGGTTAGGGTTACGTTTGCGATAGGGTTAAGTTTAGGGTTAGGGTTAGGTTTGCGTTAGAGTTAGGGTAAGGGTTAGGGTTAGGTTTGCGTTAGAGTTTTCGTTAGGCTTAGGGTTAGGTTTAGGGTTAGGGTTATTGTTAGGTTTGCGTTAGGTTTAGGGTTAGGGTTAGTGTTAGGGTTAGGGTTAGGTTTGCGTTAGGGTTAGGGTTAGGTTTAGGGTAGGGTTAGTGTTAGGTTTGCGTTAGGTTTAGGGTTAGGGTTAGGGTTAGGGTTAGGGTTAGGGTTAGGGTTAGGTTTCTGTTAGGGTTAGGGTTAGGTTTAGGGTTAGGGTTAGGGTTAGGGTTAGGGTTAGGTTTAGGGTTAGGTTTGCGTTAGGTTTAGGGTTATTGTTAGGGTTAGGTTTGCGTTAGGGTTAGGTTTAGGGTTAGGTTTAGGGTTAGGGTTAGGGTTAGGGATAATGATAGGGTTAGGGTTAGGTTTGCGTTATCGTTAGGGTTAGGGTTTGGGTTAAGGTTAGGGTTAGGGTTAGGGTTAGGGTTTGGGTTAGGGTAGGGTTAGCGTTAGGGTTAAGGTTAGGGTTAGGTTAGGGTTAGGGTTAATGTTAGTTTTCGAGTTAGGGTTAGGTTTAGGTTTAGGATGTGTTAGGGTTAGGTTTAGGGTTAGGGTTAGGTTTGCGTTAGGGTTAGGGTTAGGGTTAGGGTTAGTGTTACTGTTAGGGTTAGGTTTGCGTTACGGTTAGGGTTACGGTTATGGTTATGGTTAGGGTTAGTTTTGCGTCAGGGTTAGGGTTAGGATTAGGTTTAGGGTTAGGGTTAGGGTTAGGGTTTGGTTTGTTTTAGGGTTATGGTTAGGGTTAGGTTTGCGTCAGGGTTAGGGTTATGGTTAGGGTTAGGGTTAGGGTTAGGGTTAAGGTTAGGGTTGGGGTTAGGGTTAGGTTAGCGTTACGGTTAGGGTTAGGGTTAGGTTACGGTTAGGGTTAGGGTTAGGGTTAGGGTTAGGTTTAGGGTTAGGTTTGCGTTAGAGTTAGGGTAAAGGTTAGGGTTAGATATGCGTTACGGTTAGAGTTAGGGTTAGGGTTAGCTTTGCGTTAGTGTTAGGGTTAGGGTTAGGGTTAGGGTTAGGGTTAGGTTTGCGTTAGGGTTAGGATTAGGGTTAGGTTTAGGGTTAGGGTTAGGTTTGCGATAGGGTTAGGGTTAGGGTTAGGGTTAGGTTTGCGTTAGGGTTTTCGTTAGGTTTAGGGTTAGGGTTAGGGTTAGGGTTAGGTTTAGGGTTAGGGTTAGGGTTAAGGTTAGTGTTAGGGTAGGGTTAGGGTTAGTGTTAGGTTTAGGGTTAGGTTAGGGTTAGGGTTAATGTTAGGTTTCGGGTTAGGGTTAGGTTTAAATTTAGGTTGTGTTAGGGTTAGGGTTAGGGTTAGGGTTAGGTTTGCGTTAGGGTTAGGGTTAGGGTTAGGGTTAGTTTTATTGTTAAGTTTGCGTTACGGATAGGGTTAGGGTTATGGTTAGGGTAGGGGTTAGGTTTTCGTAAGGGTTAGGGTTAGGATTAGGTTTAGGGTTAGGGTAGGGTTAGGTTTGTTTTAGGGTTAGGGTTAGGGTTATATTTGCGTTAGGGTTAGGGTTAGGGTTAGGGTTAGGGTTAGTTTTAGGTTTAGGGTTAGGTTAGGGTTAGGGTTAGGTTTAGGTTTAGGGTTAGGTTAGGGTTATGGTTAGGGTTAGGGTTAGGGTTAGGGTTAGGGTTAGGGTTAGGGTTAGGGTTAGGTTTAGGGTTAGGGTTATGGTTAGGGTTAGGTTTGCGTTAGGGTTAGGGTTAAGGTTAGGGTTATGGTTAGGGTTAGGTTTGCGTTAGGGTTAGGGTTAGGGTTAGGGTTAGGGTTAGGTTTAGGGTTAGGATTAGGGTTAGGTTAGGGTTAGGGGTTAAGGTTATGGTTATGTTAGGGTTAGGGTTAGGGTTAGGGTTAGGGTTAGGGTTAGGTTTATGGTTAGGGTTATGGTTAGGGTTAGGTTTGCGTTAGGGTTATGGTTAGGGTTAGGGTTATGGTTAGGGTTAGGTTTGCGTTAGGGTTAGGGTTAGGGTGAGGGTTAGGGTTAGGTTTAGGGTTAG
>NC_142502.1:110302500-110307500 GCF_057876585.1 Rhinolophus sinicus
GGGTTAGGGTTAGGTTTAGGGTTAGGTTTGCGTTAGGGTTAGGGTAAGTGTTAGGGTTAGGAATGCGTTAGGGTTAGGGTTAGGGTTAGGGTTAGCTTAGTGTTAGTGTTAGGGTTAGGGTTAGTGTTAGGGTTATGTTTCTGTTAGGGTTAGGGTTAGGTTTAGGGTTAGGTTTAGGGTTAGGGTTAGTTTTAGGGTTAGGTTTGCGTTAGGGTTAGGGTTAGGGATAGGTTTAGGGTTAGGGTTATGGTTAGGGTTAATGTTAGGGTTAGGGTTAGGTTTGCCTTAGGGTTAGGGTAGGGTTAGGGTAAGGGTTATGGTAAAGGTTAGGGTTAGGTTTGGGGTTAGGGTTAGGGTTAGGGTTAGGGTTAGGGTTATGGTTAGGGTTAAGTTTGCGTTAGGGTTAGGGTTAGGGTTAGGGTTAGGGTTAGGTTTAGGGTTAGGTTTAGGGTTAGGTTAGTGTTAGGGTTAAGGTTATGGTTATGTTAGGGTTAGGGTTAGGGGTAGGGTTAGGGTTAGGTTTAGGGTTAGGTTTGCGTTAGGGTTAGGGTAAGTGTTAGGGTTAGGAATGCGTTAGGGTTAGGTTTAGGGTTAGGGTTAGGGTTAGCTTTGCGTTAGTGTTAGGGTTAGTGTTAGGGTTAGGGTTAGGGTTAGTGTAAGGTTTGCGTTATGGTTAGGGTTAGGTTTAGGGTTAGGGTTATGATTAGGGTTAATGTTAAGGTTAGGGTTAGGTTTGCCTTAGGGTTAGGGTAGGGTTAGGGTTAGGGTTAGGGTAAAGGTTAGGGTTAGGTTTAGGGTTAGGGTTAGGGTTAGGGTTAGGGTTAGTGTTAGGGTTAGGTTTGCTTTAGGGTTAGGGTTAGTGTTAGGTTAGTGTTAGGGTTAACGTTAGGTTTTGGGTTAGGGTTAGGTTTAGATTTAGGTTGTGTTAGGGTTAGGGTTAGGGTTAGGGTTAGGTTTGCCTTAGGGTTAGGGTTAGGGTTAGAGTTAAGGTTAGGGTTAGGGTTAGGGTTAGGGTTAGGGTTAGGGTTAGGTTAGGGTTAGGATTAGGGTTAGGTTTAGGGTTAGTTTAGGGTTAGGGTTAATGTTAGGTTTCGGGTTAGGGTTAGGTTTAGATTTAGGTTGTGTTAGGGTTAGGGTTAGGGATAGGGTTAGGTTTGCGTTAGGGTTATGGTTAGTGTTAGGGTTAGTGTTATTGTTAGTTTTGCGTTACGGTTAGGGTTAAGGTTATGGTTAGGGTTAGGGTTAGGTTTGCGTAAGGGTTAGGGTTAGGATTAGGGTTAGGGTTAGGGTTAGGGTTAGGTTTGCTTTAGGGTTAGGGTTAGGGTTAGGGTTAGGGTTAAGGTTAGGGTTAGGTTTAGGGTTAGGGTTAGGGTTAGGGTTAGGTTTAGGGTTAGGGTTAGGTTTAGGTTTATGGTTAGGGTTACGTTTGCGTTAGGGTTAGGGTTAGGGTTAGGTTTAGGGTTAGGGTTAGGTTTGCGATAGGGTTAGGGTTAGGGTTAGGGTTAGGGTAGGGTTAGGGTTAGGCTAGTGTTAGGGTTAACGTTAGGTTTCGGGTTAGGGTTAGGTTTAGGTTTAGGTTGTGTTAGGGTTAGGGTTAGGGTTAGGGTTAGGTTTGCGTTAGCGTTAGGGTTAAGGTTAGGGTTAGGGTTAGGGTTGGGGTTATGGTTAGGGTTAGGGTTAGGTTAGGGTTAGGATTAGGGTTAGGGTTAGGGTTAGGTTAGGGTTAGGGTTAATGTTAGGTTTCGGGATAGGGTTAGGTTTAGATTTAGGTTGTGTTAGGGTTAGGGTTAGGGTTAGGGTTAGGGTTAGGTTTGCGTTAGGGTTAGGGTTAGTGTTAGGGTTAGTGTTATTGTTAGGTTTGCGTTACGGTTAGGGTTAAGGTTATGGTTAGGGTTAGGGTTAGGTTTGCGTAAGGCTTAGGGTTAGGATTAGGGTTAGGGTTAGGGATAGGATTAGGTTTGTTTTAGGGTTAGGGTTAGGGTTAGGTTTGCGTTAGGGTTAGGGTTAGGGTTAGGGTTAGGATTAGGTTTAGCGTTAGGTTAGGGTTAGGGTTAAGGTTAGGGTTAGGTTAGGGTTAGGGTTAGGGTTAGGGTTAAGTTTAGGGTTAGGTTTAGGGTTAGGTTTGCGTTAGGGTTAGGGTAAGTGTTAGGGTTAGGAATGCGTTAGGGTTAGGGTTAGGGTTAGGGTTAGCTTAGTGTTAGTGTTAGGGTTAGGGTTAGGGTTAGGGGTAGGGTTACCTTTGCGTTAGGTTTAGGGTTAGAGTTAGGGCTATGGTTATGTTTCTGTTAGGGTTAGGGTTAGGTTTAGGGTTAGGTTTAGGGTTAGGGTTAGTTTTAGGGTTAGGTTTGCGTTAGGGTTAGGGTTAGGGATAGGTTTAGGGTTAGGGTTATGGTTAGGGTTAATGTTAGGGTTAGGGTTAGGTTTGCCTTAGGGTTAGGGTAGGGTTAGGGTTAGGGTTAGGGTAAAGGTTAGGGTTAGGTTTGGGGTTAGGGTTAGGGTTAGGGTTAGGGTTATGGTTAGGGTTAGGTTTGCGTTAGGGTTAGGGTTAGGGTTAGGGTTAGGGTTAGGTTTAGGGTTAGGATTAGGGTTAGGTTAGGGTTAGGGTTAAGGTTATGGTTATGTTAGGGTTAGGGTTAGGGTTAGGGTTAGGTTTAGGGTTAGGTTTGCGTTAGGGTTAGGGTAAGTGTTAGGGTTAGGAATGCGTTAGGGTTAGGGTTAGGGTTAGGGTTAGGGTTAGCTTTGCGTTAGTGTTAGGGTTAGTGTTAGGGTTAGGGTTAGGGTTAGGGTAAGGTTTGCGTTATGGTTAGGGTTAGGTTTAGGGTTAGGGTTATGATTAGGGTTAATGTTAGGGTTAGGGTTAGGATTGCCTTAGGGTTAGGGTAGGGTTAGGGTTAGGGTTAGGGTAAACGTTAGGGTTAGGTTTAGGGTTAGGGTTAGGGTTAGGGTTAGGGTTAGGGTTATTGTTAGGGTTAGGTTTGCGTTAGGGTTAGGGTTAGTGTTAGGTTAGTGTTAGGGTTAACGTTAGGTTTTGGGTTAGGGTTAGGTTTAGATTTAGGTTGTGTTAGGCTTAGGGTTAGGGTTAGGGTTAGGTTTGCATTAGGGTTAGGGTTAGGGTTAGGGTTAGTTTTATTGTTAGGTTTGCGTTACGGTTAGGGTTAGGGTTATGGTTAGGGTAGGGGTTAGGTTTGTGTCAGGGTTAGGGTTAGGATTAGGTTTAGGTTTAGGGTTAGGGTTAGGTTTGTGTTAGGGTTAGGGTTACGGTTAGAGTTAAGGTTAGGGTTAGGGTTAGGGTTAGGGTTAGGGTTAGGTTTAGGTTAGGGTTAGGATTAGGGTTAGGGTTAGGGTTAGTTTAGGGTTAGGGTTAATGTTAGGTTTCGGGTTAGGGTTAGGTTTAGATTTAGGTTGTGTTAGGCTTAGGGTTAGGGTTAGGGTTAGGTTTGCGTTAGGGTTAGGGTTAGTGTTAGGGTAAGTGTTATTGTTAGTTTTGCGTTACGGTTAGGGTTAAGGTTATGGTTAGGGTTAGGGTTAGGTTTGCGTAAGGGTTAGGGTTAGGATTAGGGTTAGGGTTAGGGTTTGGTTTAGGTTTGCTTTAGGGTTAGGGTTAGGGTTAGGTTTGCGTTAGGGTTAGGGTTAGGGTTAGGGTTAGGGTTAGGTTTAGGGTTAGGTTTGCGTTAGGGTTAGGGTAAGTGTTAGGGTTAGGAATGCGTTAGGGTTAGGGTTATGGTTAGGGTTAGTGTTAGCTTTGCGTTAGTGTTAGGGTTAGTGTTAGGGTTAGGGTTAGGGTTAGGGTAAGGTTTGCGTTATGGTTAGGGTTAGGTTTAGGGTTACGGTTAGTGTTAGGTTTGCGTTAGGTTTAGGGTTAGGGTTAGGGTTATGGTTAGGTTTCTGTTAGGGATAGGGTTATGTTTAGGGTTAGGGTTAGGTTTAGGGTTAGTTTTAGGGTTAGGTTTGCGTTAGAGTTAGGGTTAGGGTTAGGTTTAGGGTTAGGGTTATAGTTAGGGTTAATGTTAGGGTTAGGGTTAGTTTTGCCTTAGGGTTAGGGTAGGGTTAGGGTTAGGGTTAGGGTTAGGGTTAGGTTTGCGATAGGGTTAGGGTTAGGGTTAGGGTTAGGGTAGGGTTAGGGTTAGGCTAGTGTTAGTGTTAACGTTAGGTTTCGGGTTAGGGTTAGGTTTAGGTTTAGGTTGTGTTAGGGTTAGGGTTAGGGTTAGGGTTAGGTTTGCGTTAGCGTTAGGGTTAAGGTTAGGGTTAGGTTTAGGGTTAGGGTTAGGGTTAGGGTTAGGGTTAGGGTTAGGTTAGGGTTAGGATTAGTGTTAGGGTTAGGGTTAGGTTAGGGTTAGGGTTAATGTTAGGTTTCGGGATAGGGTTAAGTTTAGATTTAGGTTGTGTTAGGGTTAGGGTTAGGGTTAGGGTTAGGGTTAGGTGTGCGTTAGGGTTAGGGTTAGTGTTAGGGTTAGTGTTATTGTTAGGTTTGCGTTACGGTTAGGGTTAAGGTTATGGTTAGGGTTAGGGTTAGGTTTGCGTAAGGGTTAGGGTTAGGATTAGGGTTAGGGTTAGGGTTAGGTTTAGGTTTGTTTTAGGGTTAGGGTTAGGGTTAGGTTTGCGTTAGGGTTAGGGTTAGGGTTAGGGTTAGGTTTAGGTTTAGCGTTAGGTTAGGGTTAGGGTTAAGGTTAGGGTTAGGTTAGGGTTAGGGTTAGGGTTAGGGTTAGGGTTAGGTTTAGGGTTAGGTTTGCGTTAGGGTTAGGGTAAGTGTTAGGGTTAGGAATGCGTTAGGGTTAGGGTTAGGGTTAGGGTTAGGGTTAGCTTAGGGTTAGTGTTAGGGTTAGGGTTAGGGTTATGGTTATGTTTCTGTTAGGGTTAGGGTTAGGTTTAGGGTTAGGTTTAGGGTTAGGGTTAGTTTTAGGGTTAGGTTTGCGTTAGGGTTAGGGTTAGGGATAGGTTTAGGGTTATGGTTATGGTTAGGGTAAATGTTAGGGTTAGGGTTACGTTTGCCTTAGGGTTAG
>NC_142502.1:110312500-110332500 GCF_057876585.1 Rhinolophus sinicus
AGGCACAGAACCAAACAGAAACAGATGCCCAATGTAAGAAATATTATAACAGAATGGGTAATATAAGGCATAGAGGGCAAAGCATTCCTAAGAACATTAACAAACTCAGAAGCAGCCTGAGCTGCATCAAATTTCAAAGGTTCAGCTTCTCTCATACTTTGAATTTCATCGTGAAGCTGAAACATGTCTAAAGATAGGTTAGCATCATGCCAAATTCCTTGAAGATGTGAACGAACTCGACTCCAATCATACTGACTATTATTATATTTTTTAGGAGTAACACAAATCCAATGATACTCCGGATGACATTCTAAATGAAATTTAACTTTCATACCCTGAATGACCTCTCCCATATACTGAACCGCATCATAAAGAGCATTCACCTTCTGTTCTAATTTCTCATCAATAGCCTCTTGGGTTCCCAAGGCTAAGGTAACATTCTTTGAAAGAGTATTAACATAATGAGCATTTTGAATAGTCTGAGAGAGAGCCACAGCTGCTGTAGCAGCAGTTGCAATTATAGTAACCAAAGCCATAATTCCAGCAATTAGAAGTCCAACAAATCGTTTTTGTCTACTCAAAGCATATTCAATTTCTTTTAAAACCTGCAAACTTCTTTCAGCATACCAAGGTCCAGAAATATTAACAGGAAGCATAATAAAAGATGGTTGTTTAAGTATCATAACCTGGGTCCCCAAAGGTACCCAAGAAATACAATTAGTCAAAATACAATTATTACAAGACACATTAAATTGATCTCCCACAAAATATACATTAATATTTCCAATCAAGAGTGCATAAGGGGAAGGAACACAAGCAGATACATTAACAGTCTCAGTAACAATAGTCCACTCCTTAGTTCCGTCTTCCAAAATCCTCATGGGCAGAGAGAGCCTGGTTTCAACCTTATCCATTGCTCCCATAAGCCTCCATAGTGAATTTTGCGGATACTGCGTATCAGAATTCCACAGTCCAGAAATCAGTTCACGGGCCCATCCGGACCGGTTATTTCTTGACCAATCAATAATATATCTGCCTGTTCCAGGGATGTCATAACGAACAGGATCATTACCAGGACAAGCTCTCCATGGAACAGTCTCAGTATCCAGTTTCAATCTTTTATTGCAAGATGGATGTGATGAAGGGATGGGCAGCTTTATCTTGCGCCCTCCGGACCAATCGCCTAGCATGTTAAGACGAACAGTCCATCCAATTAAAGAATCATGAATATGCATAATGACAGGGGAACTACGCAAACACCCAATCATGGAGCTATTTTTTGCAATACAAATAGGCAATCCCAAACCTATGCCATTGTAAGTGAAATTATTTTCCAAATGCTGTTTCATATGTCCATCAGAAGGCAATCCTAAGGCCTTAGTATCATTAACATAAACTGGAATCTCAGGACCATCCCACACAGCGGGGTGGAGGATTGGTGGATCAGGTACATAGGCCCAATACGTCTGGTCAGGTTCCGCTTGGCAAAGCATCAGTAGCATCATCAATGGGCTGAGGGTCCACATGTCGCACCAATCTTTCTGGCAGCCACCGAGGGCCTTCTGCATCCTGTGGAAAAACACATACATGTCCTCGTCCCCATATGAGGACTGGATCTGGGCCATGCCAAGAGCCCGTAAGTGGGTCTTTCCATTTGACCAAAGCCTGAGGGGCTGCAGAAGGATGCCAAAAGCGCTCCGCAGCACTTTTACCATGGGCATCCAAGGTCAAAAAATTTTGAATAAAGAGAGAATGAGACAAATAATTATGAGGTGTCAGGGGATATAACTCCCCCTTTTTTATTTTTTGTAAATTAACTTTTAATGTACCATGAGTACGCTCAACAATCCCTTGTCCTTGGGGATTGTAAGGAATGCCAGTAACATGATTGATCGAAAATTGCTGGCAAAATAGAGCAAATTTTTTGCTGGTATAACATGAGCCATTGTCTGTTTTAAGTTTTTTAGGAGTTCCAATCATGGCAAATGCAGCAAGACAATGTCTAATTACGTGTGACATTGCTTCTCCTGTCTGAACAGAAGCCACAACTAATCCGGAGAACGTATCGATGGAGACATGAACATATTTTAATTTTCCAAATTCAGGTATATGAGTCACATCCATTTGCCATAAGTCATTAGGACGTAAGCCTCGGGGGTTGATTCCATAATGAGGCACAGGCAGAAGATGTGAACAATCTGGACACTGTTTTACTATTTGACGTGCTGCTTCTCTGGTAATTTTATACTGCAATCTCAAGCTCTGACTATTTTGATGGTGGAGGCTATGAGCCTTTTGTGCTTTCTCTACTCGAGTTAAGGCAACGAGCTGAGTAGCAGTGTCTGCAATTTGATTTCCTGAGGCCAAAGGGCCTGGAAGATTAGAATGAGCTCTAATATGGCCAATAAAAAATTTTTTACAGCGCAGCTGAATGGCCTGTTGTATCTGAAAAAACAAATCCTGGATAACAGGATTACTGGTACTAATAAAAGGTACTGTTTCTAAATTTTGGATAGCACGGACCACATAATGGCTATCAGAAAATAAATTAAAAGACTGAGAAGCAAAATCAAGCAATACCATATGAACTGCTCGAAGCTCAACTATTTGAGCTGAGGCTGGAGGTGTCTGCACTCTTTTGATGACCTTTTCATTGAGTGCATAGACAGCTACACCATTACTAGATCCATCAGTAAAAATATTAGGTACAGCAGGAAGAGGAGCATGTGACACAACTGAAGGAAAAATAGGAGCATGATGCTGAAAAAATTGAAGCAATTTATGCTTGGGATAATGATTATCCAATGCTCCTGCAAAACCAGCCAATGCAACAGGAAAGCTATCAGTAAACTGCATCAAGCCTTGAATTTGGATTTTTGTAAAAGGAACAACAATAGAATCTGGCTCTTTTCCATAATATTTTCTAGCTTCTAAGCGGCTTTCTTGAATTAAACTAGCCACAAATTCATAATAAGGAGTGAGATTTTTCTGAGCAGTCACAGGAAGATGTATCCATCTAAGTGGCCCTTCTTGCCACAAAACTGCAGTGGGTGTATGCTTAGTACTTAATACATACACATCCAAAGATTTATCATAATCAAAGAAGGAAACATGTTGTTCCTGGATAGCCTTCTCTACTTTAAGGAGCGCTTCTCGTGCAGGCTCAGTAAGAGACCTGGGAGAGGTTGGATCAGAATCCCCTTTCAAAATTTCAAACAATGGTTTAAGATCTCCAGTAGTTAGTCCCAAAGAAGGACGCAGCCAATTAATATCTCCCAACAGCTTTTGAAAATCATTAAGAGACTTAAGATGATCTTTTCTGAGTTCTATCTTTTGAGGGGAAAAATGTTGAGCAAACAATTGAAATCCCAGATAAGCATAAGGCTCACTTCTCTGTACTTTCTCTGGTGCAATAATAAGACCTGAGGCCAGAAGGTTCTTCTTCATATCTACAAAGCAAGCTAACAACATTCCTTCTTTCTTACAAGCCAACAAGATGTCATCCATATAATGAATGATATACACAGAAGGAAATTGTTTTCTGGTGTTATCAATTGCTTCACTAACAAACTTTTGGCACAAGGTGGGGCTATTTGCCATGCCCTGGGGAAGAACCCGCCACTGATATCTCCTCATGGGTTCCTGAAAGTTCTGGCTAGGAATACTAAAAGCAAATCTCTTACAATCTTGGGGATGAAGAGGTATAGTGTAAAAACAATCCTTCAAATCCAGCACTATTTTATAAGTGTCCTTTGGTATAGCAGAGGGATGAGGTAATCCTGGTTGTAAAGCCCCCATAACTTCCATAGTTTCATTTACTTTTCTTAAATCCTGCAATAATCTCCATTTCCCTGATTTTTTCTTAATTACAAAAATGGGTGAGTTCCAAGGAGAGGTTGATTCAGTTATGTTGCCTTGTTCAAGCTGCTCCTGTACTAGCGCTTGAGCGGCCAAGATTTTTTCTTTAGTAAGGGGCCATTGATCTATCCACACAGGTGTATCAGATTTCCAAGTAATTGCTTCTGCTGTTTTTTGGTGGAGTACAGGTAAGTCTATGACCCCTGGGAAAAATACCCTAAACCTGTTCTCTGTAAATTAGGATTGGGTGAAATAGGTTCCTGACGTCCTTGTCCTGCACTTCCTAAGCCTTTTCCTGGGAGGAGTCCTTGATCAAACATCTGCTGAGTAACTTGAACACTCGGGCTATAAAGATAAACTCCCATATTGCTCATAATATCACGTCCCCACAAATTCACCGGCAGACCGGGGATAATATAAGGCTGAAATGTTCCTTGATGACCATCATCATCCTGCCATGATAACAAATTACTACTTTGCTGTGGGGCGTGAGACTGACCGATACCTTGCAGGCTTGTACTCGTACTTTGCATCGGCCAACTAGATGGCCAATGTTGCGCAGATATGCAAGATACATCAGCTCCAGTATCTAAAAGTCCCTGAAAATCTTTCCCATCAATCTTAAGCTGTAAAACAGGTCGATCTTTTTTTATTTCTTGAACCCAATATACATCCGAGGAACCAAAGCCTCGATTCCCCCGTTCCTCATTTTGTTGGTTCTTTCCTATTTTCATTCTAGGGAGAATTATTAACTGGGCAATTCGCATTCCAGCAGGTATATTGGAAATAGTTAATGGTGAATGAACCATGATCTTAATCTCTCCAGTAAAATCCTCATCAATAACTCCCGGGGAAACTTGAATTCCCTTCATGGTCGTACCACTTCTCCCTAATAAAAGCCCAACGGTTTTTGGCGGCAGCGGCCCAAAAACCCCTGTGGGTAGGACTTGCATTCCCATTTCAGGAGTTAATACGATGTCGGCGGTGGAACACAAGTCCAATCCTGCGCTGCCTGGGGTTGCGCGGAATAAATCTGTGATGTATTTCCTCTCTGAGGTTCGCTCCCTTTCAGTTCGGGGATCTGCGGTGCCCCATAACATTGCTGATTCGGGGCCTGGGGCTGGCCCCTCACCCAGTTTCCCTGAATCGGGTTCCCATCTTTATCTGTCCTAGATTTACATTCATTAGCCCAATGTTTCCCTCTCCTGCATTTAGGACAAACATCTGGAGGTTTCTTAACAGGAGCAGCTACAATCCCTGTTTCTCCCTTATCGGGGCATTGAGCCGCTCGATGTCCCTTCTTTCCACAAGTAAAACAAGCTCCAGAGCGACTCCCTGCATTGAGTCGTGCCTGTTGCCATAGCACTTCCTTCATAGGTTTCCCCTGAAGAGCAGCCGCTATCGCTATGCCCTGGGTAAAAGAGGAGCCCACATCAGTGCACAGGCGAATGTAATCAGATAAGGTTCCTTTCTTCCTAATTGGCCTAATAACAGCTTGACATGCCGAGTTGGCATTTTCATAGGCAAGCTGCGTTATAAAGGACTGGGTAGCAATTGACGTACCAAAAATCCTTCCGGCTGCGGTGGTAAGGCGAGACACAAAATCTTGGAAGGGCTCGTCAGGTCTCTGTCTTATTTGAGATACATGCTCCTCTTTACGGGAGGTATCAGGCAGTATTCGCCATGCATCTTTAGCTGCTACAGAAGTTTGTGCATAGGCGCCCGGGGCAAAACCCATTTGGTTTTCTATATTAGCGTATATCCCTTCGCCCGCTAACATTTCAAAAGTAATGGGAACTCGCCGCAAGGCATTCTGATTAGCCTTTTTCTTGCAATTTTCATAAAATTCTGATTTCCACAAAAGGTAATCGCCCCCAGAAAGGCAGGCATGGGCAATATGTTTCCAATCCTCAGGGGGAGTTGCCTCTCCTGATAAAGCGTCTAAAATTGCCATGGTGAAAGGAGCTATGGGTCCATACTGCACACAAGCCTCTTTTAACTCTTTTATTTCCTTCCATTGAAATGGCTCCCAATGCCGAACTCTGACTCCCGTTCTCCTGTCAATTCTATCAAAAATAGGATAGACCCCGAACTGCTCCGTAGATTCCCCTTGCCTATGTGCTTGTTCACAAGCCATTTGAAGTGGCGATCGCACAACAAAAGAATCGGATTCCGGTTTGATATAACCCGGTGGAGGCTGTGTGGGCTTCTCCCAGACAGGGGGCTGTAACGGAGGATCCCACATACCGGGGTTCTCAGGAGGCGGGGCAGAAGGATCGAAAGGGGGATCCTCTCTCCCCGGATTCCAAGGATCCTTGCAAGAGACTCGTGAGCCTCGAGGACCATTTCCTTCACTATTTGAAACCTTAAGCTCTATTAATTGTCCCTGAATCTTTTTTATCTGTTCCGACAAAGTAAGAAGAGCATCAGATGTCGGTCCCTTTTCTTGGGCCATAGCTACGACAGGAGGATATTTATCCCTATCATCTTTAGCAGCCTCATCCTCTAATTCTTCCTGGTCTCTAGGGCTCAAATTTTCCCATATGTCGTCTGGAAACTCTTGAGCAACCGGCTCTTTGTTAACTTTAAGAACTCCCTCTAACAACTTTGCGCCCCCTCCCTCCTCATTGCCGGCTTGTTTTACTTCCTCTAATTTGCATTCCTCATGTTTAAGGTTCAAACAGTCCCGGATTAAAGTCCACAGTCCAAATGTTTCAATCGGAACCTGCTGAGGCCCGTGGACGGTGTAAAAATCCTTTAATTGTTCTCCCACTTTCTGCCAGGTTTCCAGGCTGACGGTTCCTTCTTCAGGAAACCACGGGCAGACTTCCTTTATAAGTCTAAGAATTTATCTAACTGCTCTCGGCTCATACGACTGCCGCGAGCAGCAAGCAGTTTCTTAAGTCCTCTAACATACAGGTCCTTGCTGCTGGCGTGACCCATCCTTTTTCCCTAACTCGGCCCTTCTTTCAAACAAAGAAAAAACACTCAGGTGTCCTTCTGGCCGTGTCCCTTGCGGGGCCAAATCCGTCTTAGCTAGAGGCGCGCCGGTATAATCCCCCGGCCTGGTGGGTTGTAAAGCCCAGTCGCCGTTATGCCATATGACAGAACCGGAACCGCAGGTTAGGACCCAATCAAGCTCCGTAACACGAAGTCGTGGAGCTATCACTCACTCACACACTCATTCGACCGAGGGGACAGTGCCTTGCTCACCGTGCATCCACTGATTAGCTCCAATGAGCTGGGCCCATGCCACACGGTGTTCCTCACTATTACCCCTATATTCAAGTCCCTGTTCGGGCGCCACTTGCAGCGGGCCAGCCGCCACGAGTCGAACGGTTCCTGACAAGGGGAGTGGGAATGAAAAAAGGCACTCACACTTTGATGATGGCGATCGTGGACCCCAGTGTTCCTGGAGACGCTGAGTTTATTTTGTCCCCAGAATTTATACCTTCTGTGGACGTGCAGTTTAGCAAGTACAAAAATGCATTATCTAGTTAACAGTGAATCTTTAACTTTAACACAGGAGACACAAAATTTACTGAAACTCCCAAATGTAATTACCCTATCAATAGCCCTGATAGGCATCAGCCTTCTGTTCTGGGAACTGGCCACTCCCACCACATTCCTGAGCAGCATGCAAGCTCTCTTCAGATGCAGGCAGAGATAATTGCCTCAGGGGGAGGAAACAGGTTAAGCATAAACCGAGCCATTCTGTTAAGGCTTTAAAGTTAACTGCTTTAAAGTTAACTGCAACCATGGCTCCCCACAGGTTAGGGTTAGGGTTAGGGTTAGGTTTAGGGTTAGGTTTGCGTTAGGGTTAGGGTAAGTGTTAGGGTTAGGAATGCGTTAGGGTTAGGGTTAGGGTTAGTGTTAGGGTTAGCTTAGTGTTAGTGTTAGGGTTAGGGTTAGGGTTAGGGTTAGGGTTAGCTTTGCGTTAGGTTTAGGGTTAGGGTTAAGGCTATGGTTATGTTTCTGTTAGTGTTAGGGTTAGGTTTAGTGTTAGGTTTAGGGTTAGGGTTAGTTTTAGGGTTAGGTTTGCGTTAGGGTTAGGGTTAGGGATAGGTTTAGGGTTAGGGTTATGGTTAGGGTTAATGTTAGGTTTAGGGTTAGGTTTGCCTTAGGGTTAGGGTAGGGTTAGGGTTAGGGTTAGGGTAAAGGTTAGGGTTAGGTTTGGGGTAAGGGTTAGGGTTAGGGTTAGGGTTAGGGTTATGGTTAGGGTTAGGTTTGCGTTAGGGTTAGGGTTAGGGTTAGGGTTAGGGTTAGGTTTAGGATTAGGGTTAGGTTAGGTTTAGGGTTAAGGTTATGGTTATGTTAGGGTTAGGGTTAGGGTTAGGGTTAGGGTTAGGTTTAGGGTTAGGTTTGCGTTAGGGTTAGGGTAAGTGTTAGGGTTAGGAATGCGTTAGGGTTAGGGTTAGTGTTAGGGTTAGGGTTAGCTTTGCGTTAGTGTTAGGGTTAGTGTTAGGGTTAGGGTTAGGGTTAGGGTAAGGTTTGCGTTATGGTTAGGGTTAGGTTTAGGGTTAGGGTTATGATTAGGGTTAATGTTAGGGTTAGGGTTAGGTTTGCCTTAGGGTTAGGGTAGGGTTAGGGTTAGGGTTAGGGTAAAGGTTAGGGTTAGGTTTAGGGTTAGGGTTAGGGTTAGGGTTAGGGTTAGGGTTAGTGTTAGGGTTAGGTTTGCTTTAGGGTTAGGGTTAGGGTTAGGGTTAGGTTTAGGGTTAGGTTTAGGGTTAGGTTAGGGTTAGGGTTAAGGTTATGGTTAGGTTAGGGTTAGGGTTAGGGTTAGGGTTAGGGTTAGGTTTAGTGTTAGGTTTGCGTTAGGGTTACGGTAAGTGTTACGGTTAGGAATGCGTTAGGGTTAGGGTTAGGGTTAGGGTTAGGGTTAGCTTTGCGTTAGTGTTAGGGTTATTGTTAGGGTTAGGGTTAGGTTTAGGGTAAGGTTTGCGTTATGGTTAGGGTTAGGTTTAGGGTTATGGTTAGTGTTAGGTTTGCGTTAGGTTTACAGTTAGGGTTAGGTTTATGGTTAGGTGTCTGTTAGGGATAGGGTTAGGGTTAGGGTTAGTTTTAGGGTTAGGTTTGCGTTAGGGTTAGGGTTAGTGTTAGGTTTAGGATTAGGGTTATGGTTAGGGTTAATGTTAGGGTTAGGGTTAGGTTTGCCTTAGGGTTAGGGTAGGGTTAGGGTTAGGGTTAGGGTTAGGGTTAAGGTTAGGGTTAGGTTTAGGGTTAGGGTTAGTGTTAGGGTTAGGGTTAGGGTTAAGGTTACGGTTAGGGTTAGGTTTGCGTTAGGGTTAGGTTTAGGGTTAGGTTTAGGGTTAGGTTAGGGTTAGGGTTAAGGTTATGGTTAGGTTAGGGTTAGGGTTAGGGTTAGGGTTAGGGTTAGGGTTAGGGTTAGGGTTAGGGTTAGGGTTAGGGTTAGGTTTAGGTTTAGGGTTAGGTTAGGGTTAGGGTTAAGGTTATGGTTAGGTTAGGGTTAGGGATAGGTTGCGTTAGGGTTAGGGTTAGGGTTAGGGTTAGGGTTTGGGTTAGGTTTAGGGTTAGGTTAGGGTTAGGGTTAAGGTTATGGTTAGGTTAGGGTTAGGGTTATGGTTAGGGTTAGGGTTAGGGTTAGGTTTAGGGTTAGGTTTGCGTTAGGGTTAGGGTAAGTGATAGGGTTAGGAATGCGTTAGGGTAGGGTTAGGGTTAGGGTTAGGGTTAGCTTTGCGTTAGTGTTAGGGTTAGTGTTAGGGTTAGGGTTAGGCTTAGGGTAAGGTTTGCGTTATGGTTAGTGTTAGGTTTAGGGTTATGGTTAGTGTTAGACTGCGTTAGGCTTAGGGTTAGGGTTAGGGTTAGGGTTAGTTTTAGGGTTAGGTTTGCGTTAGGGTTAGGGTTAGGGTTAGGTTTAGGGTTAGGGTTACGGATAGGGTTAATGTTAGGGTTAGGGTTAGGTTTGCCTTAGGGCTAGGGTAGGGTTAGGTTTAGGGTTAGGGTTAGGGTTAAGGTTAGGGTTAGGTTTAGGGTTAGGGTTAGGGTTAGGGTTAGGGTTAGGGTTAGGTTTATGGTTAGGGTTAGGTTTGCGTTAGTGTTAGGGTTAGGGTTAGGTTTAGGTTTAGGGTTAGGTTTGCGATAGGGTTAGGGTTAGGGTTAGGGTTAGGGTTAGGGTAGGGTTAGGGTTAGGCTAGTGTTAGGGTTAACGTTAGGTTTCGGGTTAGGGTTAGGTTTAGATTTAGGTTGTGTTAGGGTTAGGGTTAGGGTTAGGGTTAGGTTTGCGTTAGGGTTAGGGTTAGGGTTAAGGTTAGGGTTAGTGTTATTGTTAGGATTGAGTTACGGTAGGGTTAGGGTTTTGGTTAGGGTTAGGGTTAGGTTTGCGTCAGGCTTAGGGTTAGGATTAGGTTCATGGTTAGGGTTAGGGTTAAGTTTGTGTTAGGGTTAGGGTTAGGGTTAGGGTTAAGGTTAGGGTTAGGGTTAGGGTTAGGGTTAGGGTTAGGGTTAGGGTTAGGGTTAGGTTAGTGTTAGGATTAGGGTTAGGGTTAGGGTTAGGTTAGATTTAGGGTTAATGATAGGTTTCGGGATAGGGTTAGGTTTAGATTTAGGTTGTGTTAGGGTTAGGGTTAGGGTTAGGGTTAGGTTTGCGTTAGGGTTAGGGTTAGTGTTCGGGTTAGTGTTATTGTTAGTTTTGCGTTACGGTTAGGGTTAAGGTTATGGTTAGGGTTAGGGTTAGGTTTGCGTTAGGGTTAGGGTTAGGATTAGGGTTAGGGTTAGGGTAGGGTTAGGTTTGTTTTAGGGTTAGGGTTAGGGTTAGGGTTAGGGTAAGGTTTAGCGTTAGGTTAGGATTAGGGTTAAGGTTAGGGTTTGGTTAAGTAGGGTTAGGGTTAGGGTTAGGGTTAGGGTTAGGTTTAGGGTTAGTTTTGCGTTACGGTTAGGGTAAGTGTTAGGGTTAGGAATGCGTTAGGGTTAGGGTTAGGGTTAGGGTTAGGGTTAGCTTTGCGTTAATGTTAGGGTTACGGTTAGGGTTAGGGTTAGGGTTAGGGTTAGGTTTGCGTTAGGGTTAGGGTTAGGTTTAGGGTTATGGTTAGTGTTAGGTTTGCGTTAGGTTTAGGGTTACGGTTAGGGTTATGGTTAGGTTTCTGTTAGGGTTAGGGTTAGGTTTAGGGTTAGGGTTAGGGTTAGGGTTAGTTTTAGGGTTATGTTTGCGTTAGGGTTAGGGTTAGGGTTAGGTTTAGGGTTAGGGTTATGGTTAGGGTTAATGTGAGGGTTAGGGTTAGGTTTGCCTTAGGGTTAGGGTAGGGTTAGGGTTAGGGTTAGGGTAAAGGTTAGGGTTAGGTTTAGGGTTAGGGTTAGGGTTAGGGTTAGGGTTAGGGTTAGGGTTAGGTTTAGGTTTGCGTTAGGGTTAGGGTTAGGGTTAGGGTTAGGGTTAGGGTTAGGGTTAGGTTTAGGATTAGGTTAGGGTTAGGGTTAAGGTTATGGTTAGGTTAGGGTTAGGGTTAGGGTTAGGGTTAGGGTTAGGGTTAGGGTTAGGTTTAGTGTTAGGTTTGCGTTAGGGTTAGGGTAAGTGTTAGGGTTAGGAATGCGTTAGGGTTAGGGTTAGGGTTAGGGTTAGGGTTAGGTTTAGGGTTATGGTTAGTGTTAGGTTTGCGTTAGGTTTAGGGTGAGGGTTAGGGTTATGGTTAGGTTTCTGTTAGGGATAGGGTTAGGGTTAGGGTTAGTTTTAGGGTTAGGTTTGTGTTAGGGTTAGGGTTAGGGTTAGGTTTAGGGTTAGGTTTATGGTTAGGGTTAATGTTAGGGTTAGGGTTAGGTTTGCCTTAAGGTTAGGGTAGGGTTAGGGTTAGGGTTGAGGTTAGGGTTAAGGTTAGGGTTAGGTTTAGGGTTAGGGTTAGGGTTAGGGTTAGGGTTAGGGTTAAGGTTATGGTTAGGGTTAGGTTTGCGTTAGGGTTAGGTTTAGGGTTAGGTTTAGGGTTAGGGTTAGGTTTGCGATAGGGTTAGGGTTAGGGTTAGGGTTAGGGTTGGGTAGGGTTAGGGTTAGGGTTAGGGTTAGGGTTAGGCTAGTGTTAGGGTTAAAGTTAGGTTTCAGGTTAGGGTTAGGTTTAGATTTAGGTTGTGTTAGGATTAGGGTTAGGGTTAGGGTTAGGTTAGCATTAGGGTTAGGGTTATGGTTAGGGTTAGGGTTAGTGTTATTGTTAGGTTTGCATTACGGTTAGGGTTAGGGTTTTGGTTAGGGTTAGGGTTAGGTTTGCGTCAGGGTTAGGGTTAGGATTAGGTTTAGCGTTAGGGTTAGGGTTAGGTTTGTGTTAGGGTTAGGGTTAGGGTTAGGGTTAAGGTTAGGGTTAGGGTTAGGGTTAGGGTTAGTGTTAGGTTTAGGGTTAGGGTTAGGTTAGGGTTAGGGTTAGGGTTAGGGTTAGGTTTGCGTAAGTGTTAAGGTTAGGATTAGGGTTAGGGTTATGGTTAGGTTTGTTTTAGGGTTAGGGTTAGGGTTAGGTTTGCGTTAATGTTAGGGTTAGGGTTAGGGTTAGGTTTAGCGTTAGGTTAGGGTTAGGGTTAAGGTTAGGGTTAAGTTAGGGTTATGGTTAGGGTTAGGGTTAGGGTTAGGGTTAGGGTTAAGTTTAGGGTTAGGTTTGCGTTAGGATTAGGGTAAGTGTTAGGGTTAGGAATGCGTTATGTTAGGGTTAGGGTTAGGTTTATGGTTAGGGTTAGGGTTAGCTTTGCGTTAGTGTTAGGGTTAGGGTTAGGGTTAGGGTTAGGGTTAGGTTAGGTTTGCGTTAGGGTTAGGGTTAGGTTTAGGGTTATGGTTAGTGTTAGGTTTGCGTTGGTTTAGTGTTAGGGTTAGGTTTATGGTTAGGTTTCTGTTAGGGTTAGGGTTAGGTTTAGGGTTAGGGTTAGGGTTAGGGTTAGGGTTATGGTTAGGGTTAATGTTAGGGTTAGTGTTAGGTTTTCCTTAGGGTTAGGGTTAGGGTTAGGGTTAGGATTAGGGTTAGGGTTAGGGTTAGGGTTAGGATTAGGGTTAGGGTTAGGTTTAGGTTTAGGGTTAGGTTAGGGTTAGGGTTAAGGTTATGGTTAGGTTAGGGTTAGGGTTAGGTTTGCGTTAGGGTTAGGGTTAGGGTTAGGGTTAGGGTTAGGTTTAGGGTTAGGTTAGGGTTAGGGTTAAGGTTATGGTTAGGTTAGGGTTAGGATTAGGGTTAGCGTTAGGGTTAGGGTTAGGTTTAGGGTTAAGTTTGCGTTAGGGTTAGGGTAAGTGTTAGGGTTAGGAATGCGTTAGGGTTAGGGTTAGGGTAGGGTTAGGGTTAGCTTTGCGTTAGTGTTAGGGTTAGTGTTAGGGTTAGGGTTAGGTTTGCCTTAGGATTAGGGTAGGGTTAGGGTTAGGGTTAGGGTTAGGGTTAAGTTTAGGGTTATGTTTAGGGTTAGGGTTAGGTTTAGGTTTAGGGTTAGGGTTAGGTTTATGGTTAGGGTTAGGTTTGCGTTAGGGTTAGGGTTAGGGTTAGGTTTAGGGTTAGGGTTAGGTTTGCGATAGGGTTAGGGTTAGGGTTAGGGTTAGGGTTAGGGTAGGGTTAGGGTTAGGCTAGTGTTAGGGTTAACGTTAGGTTTCGGGTTAGGGTTAGGTTTAGATTTAGGTTGTGTTAGGGTTAGGGTTAGTGTTAGGGTTAGGTTTGCGTTAGGGTTAGGGTTAGGGTTAGGGTTAGTGTTATTGTTAGGTTTGAGTTACGGTTAGGGTTAGGGTTTTGGTTAGGGTTAGGGTTAGGTTTGCGTCAGGCTTAGGGTTAGGATTAGGTTTATGGTTAGGGTTAGGGTAAGTTTTGTGTTAGGGTTAAGGTTAGGGTTAGGGTTAAGGTTAGGGTTAGTGTTAGGATTAGGGTTAGGGTTAGGGTTAAGTTAGGGTTAGGGTTAATGTTAGGTTTCGGGATAGGGTTAGGTTTAGATTTAGGTTGTGTTAGGGTAAGGGTTAGGGTTAGGGTTAGGTTTGCGTTAGGGTTACGGTTAGTGTTAGGGTTAGTGTTATTGTTAGTTTTGCGTTACGGTTAGGGTTAAGGTTATGGTTAGGGTTAGGGTTAGGTTTGCGTTAGGGTTAGGGTTAGGATTAGGGTTAGGGTTAGGTTTAGGGTTAGGTTTGTTTTAGGGTTAGGGTTAGGGTTAGGGTTAGGGTTAGGGTTAGGGTTAGGTTTAGCGTTAGGTTAGGGTTAGGGTTAAGGTTAGGGTTTGGTTAAGTAGGGTTAGGGTTAGGGTTAGGGTTAGGGTTAGGTTTAGGGTTAGTTTTGCGTTAGGGTTAGTGTAAGTGTTAGGGTTAGGAATGCGTTAGGGTTAGGGTTAGGGTTAGGGTTAGGGTTAGGTTTGCGTTAGGGTTAGGGTTAGGTTTAGGGTTATGGTTAGTGTTAGGTTTGCGTTAGGTTTAGGGTTAGGGTTAGGGTTATGGTTAGGTTTCTGTTAGGGTTAGGGTTAGGTTTAGGGTTAGGGTTAGGGTTAGGTTTAGGGTTAGGGTTATGGTTAGGGTTAATGTTAGGGTTAGGGTTAGGTTTGCCTTAGGGTTAGGGTAGGGTTAGGGTTAGGGTTAGGGTAAATGTTAGGGTTAGGTTTTGGGTTAGGGTTAGGGTTAGGGTTAGGGTTAGGGATAGGTTTGCGTTAGGGTTAGTGTTAGGGTTAGGGTTAGGTTTAGGGTTAGGGTTAGGTTTAGGATTAGGTTAGGGTTAGGGTTAAGGTTATGGTTAGGTTAGGGTTATGGTTAGGGTTAGGGTTAGGGTTAGGGTTAGGTTTAGTGTTAGGTCTGCGTTAGGGTTAGGGTAAGTGTTAGGGTTAGGAATGCGTTAGGGTTAGGGTTAGGGTTAGGGTTAGCTTTGCGTTAGTGTTAGGGTTAGTGTTAGGGTTAGGGTTAGGGTTATGGTAAGGTTTGCCTTATGGTTAGGGTTAGGCTTAGGGTTATGGTTAGTGTTAGGTTTGCGTTAGGTTTAGGGTTAGGGTTAGGGTTATGGTTAGGTTTCTGTTAGGGATAGGGTTAGGGTTAGGGTTAGTTTTAGGGTTAGGTTTGCGTTAGGGTTAGGGTTAGGGTTAGGTTTAGGGTTAGGGTTATGGTTAGGGTTAATGTTAGGGTTAGGGTTAGGTTTGCCTTAGGGTTAGGGTAGGGTTAGGGTTAGGGTTAGGTTTCTGTTAGGGTTAAGGTTAGGTTTAGGGTTAGGGTTAGGGTTAGGGTTAGGTTTAGGGTTAGGTTTGCGTTAGGGTTAGGGTTATTGTTAGGGTTAGGTTTGCGTTAGGGTTAGGTTTAGGGTTAGGTTTAGGGTTAGGGTTAGGGATAATGATAGGGTTAGGGTTAGGTTTGCGTTATCGTTAGGGTTAGGTTTTGGGTTAAGGTTAGGGTTAGGGTTAGGGTTAGGGTTAGGGTTAGGGTAGGGTTAGGGTTAGGGTTAGGGTTAGGGTTAGATTTAGGTTAAGGTTAGGGTTAATGTTAGTTTTCGAGTTAGGGTTAGGTTTAGGTTTAGGATGTGTTAGGGTTAGGTTTAGGGTTAGGGTTAGGTTTGCGTTAGGTTAGGGTTAGGGTTAGGGTTAGTGTTACTGTTAGGGTTAGGTTTGCGTTACGGTTAGGGTTACGGTTATGGTTATGGTTAGGGTTAGTTTTGCGTCAGGGTTAGGTTTAGGATTAGGTTTAGGGTTAGGGTTAGGGTTTGGTTTGTTTTAGGGTTATGGTTAGGGTTAGGTTTGCGTCAGGGTTAGGGTTAGGATTAGGTTTAGGGTTAGGGTTAGGGTTAGGTTTGTGTTAGGGTTAGGGTTAGGGTTAGGGTTAAGGTTAGGGTTAGGGTTAGGGTTAGGGTTAGGGTTAGGTTTAGGTTTAGGGTTAGGTTAGGGTTTGGATTAGGGTTAGGGTTAGGGTTAGGTTAGGGTTAGGGTTAGTGTTAGGTTTCGGGATAGGATTAGGTTTAGATTTAGGTTGTGTTAGGGTTAGGGTTAGGGTTAGGGTTAGGTTTGCGTTAGGGTTAGGGTTAGTGTTAGGGTTAGTGTTATTGTTAGGTTTGCATTACGGTTAGGGTTAAGGTTATGGTTAGGGTTAGGGTTAGGTTTGCGTAAGGGTTAAGGTTAGGATTAGGGTTAGGGTATGTTTAGGTTTGTTTTAGGGTTAGGGTTAGGGTTAGGTTTGCGTTAGGGTTAGGGATAGGGTTAGGGTTAGGTTTAGCGTTAGGTTAGGGTTAGGGTTAAGGTTAGGGTTAAGTTAGGGTTAGGGTTAGGGTTAGGGGTAGGGTTAGGGTTAGGGTTAAGTTTAGGGTTAGGTTTGCGTTAGGGTTAGGGTAAGTGTTAGGGTTAGGAATGCGTTAGGGTTAGGGTTAGGGTTAGGTTTAGGGTTAGGGTTAGGGTAAGCTTTGCGTTAGTGTTAGGGTTAGGGTTAGGGTTAGGGTTAGGTTAGGTTTGCGTTAGGGTTAGGGTTAGGTTTAGGGTTATGGTTAGTGTTAGGTTTGCGTTGGTTTAGGGTTAGGGTTAGGTTTATGGTTAGGTTTCTGTTAGGGTTAGGGTTAGGTTTAGGGTTAGGGTTAGGGTTAGGGTTAGTTTTAGGGTTAGGTTTGCGTTAGGGTTAGGGTTAGGGTTAGGTTTAGGGTTAGGGTTATGGTTAGGGTTAATGTTAAGGTTAGGGTTAGGTTTGCCTTAGGGTTAGAGTAGGGTTAGTGTTAGGGTTAGGGTTAGGGTTAAGGTTAGGGTTAGGGTTAGGGTTAGGGTTAGGGTTAGGGTTAGGGTTAGGGTTAGGTTTGCGTTACGGTTAGGGTTAGGGTTAGGTTTAGGGTTAGGGTTACGTTTGCGATAGGGTTAGGGTTAGGGTTAGTGTTAGGGTTAGGGTAGGGTTAGGGTTAGGGTTAGGGTTAGGGTTAGGGTTAGGGTTAGGTATGCGTTAGGTTTAGGGTTAGGGTTAGGGTTAGGTTTACTTTAGGGTTAGTGTTAGGGTTAGGGTTAGGGTTAGGGTTAGGGTTAGGTTTAGGGTTAGGGTTAGGGTTAATGTTAGGTTTCGGGTTAGGGTTAGGTTTAGATTTAGGTTGTGTTAGGGTTAGGTTTAGGGTTAGGGTTAGGTTTGCGTTAGGGTTAGGGTTAGGGTTAGGGTTATGGTTAGGGTTAGGTTTAGGTTTAGGGTTAGGTTAGGGTTAGGGTTAGGTTTAGATTAGGGTTAGGTTATGGTTAGGGTTAGGGTTAGGGTTAGGGTTAGGTTTAGGTTTAGGGTTAGGTTTGCGTTAGGGTTAGGGTAAGTGTTAGGGTTAGGGTTAGGGTTAGGGTTAGGGTTAGGTTTAGGGTTAGGGTTAGGTTTGCGATAGGGTTAGGGTTATATTTAGGGTTAGGGTTAGGGTAGGGTTAGGGTTAGGGTTAGGGTTAGTGTTAGGTTAGTGTTAGGTTTAACGTTAGGTTTCGGGTTAGGGTAAGGTTTAGGTTTAGGTTGTGTTAGGGTTATGGTTAGGGTTAGGGTTAGCTTTGCGTTAGGGTTAGGGTTAGGGTTAGGGTTAGTGTTATTGTTAGGTTTGTGTTACGGTTAGGGTTAGGGTTTTGGTTAGGGTTAGGGTTAGGTTTGCGTCAGGGTTAGGGTTAGGATAAGGTTTAGGGTTAGGGTTAGGGTTAGGTTTGTGTTAGGGTTAGGGTTAGGGTTAGGGTTAAGGTTAGGGTTACGGTTAGGGTTACGGTTAGTGTTAGGTTAGGGTTAGGGTTAGGGTTAGGTTAACGTTAGGGTTAGGGTTAGGGTTAGGGTTAAGGTTAGGGTTACGGTTAGGGTTACGGTTAGTGTTAGGATTAGGGTTAGGGTTAGGGTTATGTTTAGGGTTAGGTTTGCGTAAAGGTTAGTGTAAGAATTAGGGTTAGGTATGCGTTAGGGTTAGGGCTAGGGTTAGGGTTAGGGTTAGCTTTGCGTTAGTGTTAGGGTTAGGGTTAGGGTTAGGGTTAGTGTTAGGGTTAGGTTTAGGGTTAGGGTTAGGGTTAATGTTAGGTTTCGGGTTAGGGTTAGGTTTAGATTTAGGTTGTGTTAGGGTTAGGTTTAGGGTTAGGGTTAGGTTTGCGTTAGGGTTAGGGTTAAGTTTAGGGTTATGGTTAGGGTTAGGTTTAGGTTTAGGGTTAGGTTAGGGTTAGGGTTAGGTTTAGGTTGAGGTTAGGTTATGGTTAGGGTTAGGGTTAGGGTTAGGTTTAGGTTTAGGGTTAGGTTTGCGTAAGGGTTAGGGTTAGGATTAGGGTTAGGGTTAGGGTTAGGTTTGTTTTAGGGTTAAGGTTAGGGTTAGGTTTGCGTTAGGGTTAGGGTTAGGGTTAGGGTTATGGTTAGGTTTAGGGTTAGGTTAGGGTTAGGGTTAAGGTTATGGTTAGATTAGGGTTAGGGTTAGGTTTGGGTTAGGTTTAGGGTAAGGTTTGCGTTAGGGTTAGGGTAAGTGTTAGGTTTAGAAATGCGTTAGTGTTAGGGTTAGGGTTAGGGTTAGGGTTAGGGTTAGCTTTGCGTTAGTGTTAGGGTTAGGGTTAGGGTTAGGGTTAGGGTTAGGTTTGCGTTAGGGTTAGGGTTAGGATTAGGGTTATGTTTAGTGTTAGGTTTGCGTTAGGTTTAGGGTTAGGGTTAGGGTTATGGTTAGGTTTCTGTTAGGTTTAGGGTTAGGTTTAGGGTTAGGGTTAGGTTTAGGGTTAGTTTTAGGGTTAGGTTTGCGTTAGGGTTAGGGTTAGAGTTAGGTTTAGGGTTAGGGTTATGGTTAGGGTTAATGTTAGTGTTAGGGTTAGGTTTGCCTTAGGGTTAGTGTAGGGTTAGGGTTAGGGTTAAGGTTAGGATTAGGTTTAGGGTTAGGGTTAAGGTTAGGGTTAGCGTTAGGGTTAGGTTTGCGTTAGGGTTAGGGTTAGGGTTAGGTTTAGGGTTAGGGTTAGGTTTGCGATAGGGTTAGGGTTATGGTTGGGGTTAGGGTTAGGGTAGGGTTAGGGTTAGGGTTAGGGTTAGGGTTAGGTTAGTGTTAGGGTTAACGTTAGGTTTCGGGTTAGGATTAGGTTTAGATTTAGGTTGTGTTAGGGTTATGGTTAGGGTTATGGTTAAGTTTGCGTTAGGGTTAGGGTTAGGGTTAGGGTTAGTGTTATTGTTAGGTTTGCGTTACGGTTAGGGTTAGGGTTTTGGTTAGGGTTAGGGTTAGGTTTGCGTCAGGGTTAGGGTTAGGATTAGGTTTAAGGTTAGGGTTAGGGTTAGGTTTGTGTTAGGGTTAGGGTTAGGGTTATGGTTAAGGTTAGGGTTAGGGTTAGGGTTAGGGTTAGGGTTAGGTTAGGGTTCGGGTTATGGTTAGGTTAAGGTTAGGGTTAGGGTTAGGGTTAGGGTTAGGGTTAGGGTTAGGGTTAGTTTTAGGGTTAGGTTTGCGTTAGGGTTAGGGTAAGTGTTAGGGTTAGGAATGCGTAAGGGTTAGGGTTAGGGTTAGGGTTAGGGTTAGGGTTAGGATTAGGGTTAGGGTTAGGGTTAGGGTTAGGGTTAGCTTTGCGTTACTGTTAGTGTTAGGGTTACGGTTAGTGTTAGGGTTAGGGTTAGGGTTAGGTTTGCGTTAGGGTTAGGGTTAGGTTTAGGGTAGGGTTAGTGTTAGGTTTGCGTTAGTTTTAGGGTTAGGGTTAGGGTTAGGGTTAGGTTTCTGGTAGGGATAGGGTTAGGTTTAGGGTTAGGGTTAGGGTTAGGGTTAGGGTTAGGGTTAGGGTTAGGTTTAATTTTAGGGTTAGGTTTGCGTTAGGGTTAGGTTAAGGGTTAGGGTTAGGTATGCGTTAGGGTTAGGGTTAGGGTTAGGGTTACGGTTAAGGTTAGGGTTAGGGCTAAGGTTAGTGTTAGGGTAGGGATAGGGTTAGTGTTAGGTTTAGGGTTAGATTAGGGTTAGGGTTAATGTTAGGTTTCGGGTTAGGGTTAGGTTTAAATTTAGGTTGTGTTAGGGTTAGTGTTAGGGTTAGGGTTAGGTTTGCGTTAGGGTTAGGGTTAGGGTTAGGGTTAGGGTTATGGTTAGGTTTAGGTTTAGGGTTAGGTTAGGGTTAGGGTTAGGGTTAGGGTTAGGATTAGGTTAGGGTTAGGGTTAGGGTTAGGATTAGGGTTAGGTTTAGGGTTAGGGTTAGGTTTATGGTTAGGTTTGCGTTAGGGTTAGGGTAAGTGTTAGGGTTAGGAATGCATAAGGGTTAGAGTTAGGGTTAGGGTTAGGTTTAGCTTTGCGTTACAGTTAGGGTTAGGGTTAGGGTTAGGGTTAGGG
>NC_142502.1:110340000-110357500 GCF_057876585.1 Rhinolophus sinicus
AGGGTTAGGGTAAGGGTTAGGGTTAGGTATGAGTGAGGGTTAGGGTTAGGGTTAGGGTTAGCTTTGCCTTAGTGTTAGGGTTAGGGGTAGGGTTAGGGTTAGGTTTAGGTTTGTGTTAGGGTTAGGGTTAGGGTTAGGGTTAGGGTTAGGGTTAGTGTTAGGTTTGCGTTAGGTTTAGGGTTAGGATTAGGGTTAGGGTTAGGTTTCTGTTAGGGTTAGGGTTAGGGTTAGGGTTAGGGTTGGGGTTAGGATTAGGGTTTGGTTTGCGTTAGGGTTAGGGTTAGGGTTAGGGTTAAGGTTAGGGTTAGGTTTAGGGTTACGGTTAGGGTAGGGTTAGGGTTAGGGTTAGGGTTAGGGTTAGGTTAGGGTTAGTGTTAACGTTAGGTTTCGGATTAGGGTTAGGTTTAGATTTAGGTTGTGTTAGGGTTAGGGTTATTGTTAGGGTTACGTTTGCGTTAGGGTTAGGGTTAGGGTTAGGGTTAGTGTTATTGTTAGGTTTGCGTTACGGTTATGGTTATGGTTAGGGTTAGGTTTGCGTCAGAGTTAGGGTTAGGATTAGGTTTAGGGTTAGAGTTAGGGTTAGGGTTAGGTTTGTTTTAGTGTTAGGGTTAGGGTTATGTTTGCGTTAGGGTTAGGGTTAGGGTTAGTGTTAGGGTTAGAGTTAGGGTTAGGGTTAGGTTAGGGTTAGTGTTAGGTTTAGGGTTAGGGTTAGGGTTAGGGTTAGGTTTCTGTTAGGGTTAGCGTTAGGGTTAGGGTTAGGGTTAGGGTTAGGGTTAGGTTTGTTTTAGTGTTATGGTTAGGATTAGGTTTAGGGTTAGAGTTAGGGTTTTGGTTAGGTTTGTTTTAGTGTTAGGGTTAGGGTTATGTTTGCGTTAGGGTTAGGTTTAGGGTTAGGATTAGGGTTTGGGTTAGGGTTAGGGTTAAGGTTAGGTTTGCGTTAGGGTTAGGGTTAGGTTTAGGGTTAGGGTTATTGTTAGGTTTGCGTTAGGTTTAGGGTTAGGGTTAGGGTTAGGGTTAGGTTTCTGTTAGAGTTAGGGTTAGGGTTAGGGATAAGTTTAGGGTTAGGGTTACGTTTAGGGTTATGATTAGGGTTAGGGTTATGGTTAGGGTTAGGTTTGCGATAGGGTTAGGGTTAGTGTTTGGATTAGGTGTGCGTTAGGGTTTTCGTTAGGTTTAGGGTTAGGTTTAGGGTTAGGGTTAGGGTTACGGTAGGGTTTGGTTTAGGGTTAGGGTTAGGTTTGGGTTAAGGTTTATGTCAGTTTTCGAGTTAGGGTTAAGTTTAGGTTTAGGTTGTGTTAGGGTTAGGATTAGGGTTAGGGTTAGGATTCCGTTAGGGTTAGGGTTAGGGTTAGGGTTAGTGTTAGTGTTAGGGTTAGGTATGCCTTACGGTTAGGTTTAGGGTTAGGGTTATGTTTAGGGTTAGGTTTGCGTCAGGGTTAGGGTTAGGATTAGGTTTAGGGTTAGGTTTAGGGTTAGGGTTAGGTTTGTTTTAGGGTTAGGGTGAGGGTTAGCGTTGCGTTAGGTTTAGGGTTAGGGTTAGGGTTAGGGTTAGGATTAGGTTAGGGTTAGGGTTAGGTTACGGTTAGGGTTAGGGTTAGTGTTAGGGTTAGGGTTAGGGTTAGGGTTAGGGTTAGGTTTAGGGTTAGGTTTGCGTTAGGGTTAGGGTAGGGTTAGGGTTAGGTATGAGTTAGTGTTAGGTTAAGGTTAGGGTTAGCTTTGCCTCAGTGTTAGGGTTAGGGTTTGGGTTAGGGTTAGGGTTAGGTTTGCGTCAGAGTTAGGGTTAGGATTAGGTTTAGGGTTAGAGTTAGGGGTAGGGTTAGGTTTGTTTTAGTGTTAGTGTTAGGGTTATGTTTGCGTTAGGGTTAGGGTTAGGGTTAGGGTTAGGGTTATGGTTAGGGTTAGGGTTAGGTTAGGGTTAGGGTTAGGGTTAGGATTAGGTTACGGTTAGGGTTAGGGTTAGGGTAATGCTTAGGGTTAGGTATGCGTTAGGGTTAGATTTAAGGTTAGGGTTAGGGTTAGGGTTAGCTTTGCGTTAGTCTTAGGGTTAGGGTTAGGGTTAGCGTTAGGGTTAGGTTTGCGTTAGGCTTAGGGTTAGGTTTAGGATTAGGGTTAGTGTTAGGTTTGCGTTAGGTTTAGGGTTAGGTTTAGGGTTAGGGTTAGGGTTAGGTATGCGATAGGATTATGGTTAGGGTTAGGGTTAGGGTTAGGTTTGCGTTAGGGTTTTCGTTAGGTTTAGGGTTAGGGTTAGGGTTAGGGTTAGGGTTAGTGTTAGGGTTAGGGTTAGCGTAGGGTTAGGGTTAGGATTAGGATTAGGGTTAGGTGAGGGTTAGGGTTAATGTTAGGTTTCGGGTAAGGGTTAGGTTTTGATTTAGGTTGTGTTAGGGTTAGTGTTAGGGTTAGGGTTAGGTTTTCGTAAGGGTTAGTGTTAGGATTAGGTTTAAGGTTAGTGTTAGGGTTAGGGTTAGCGTAGGGTTAGGGTTAGGATTAGGATTAGGGTTAGGTGAGGGTTAGGGTTAATGTTAGGTTTCGGGTAAGGGTTAGGTTTTGATTTAGGTTGTGTTAGGGTTAGGGTTAGGGTTAGGGTTAGGGTTAATGTTAGGGTTAGGGTTAGGTTTGCGTGAGGGTGAGGTTTAGGGTTAGGGTTAGGTTTGCAATAGGGTTAGGGTCAGGTTTAGGGTTAGGTTTGCGTTAGGGTTTTCGTTAGGTTTAGGGTTAGGTTTAGGGTTAGGATTAGGGTTAGGGTTAGGGTTAGGGTTATGTTAGGATTAGGGTTAATGTTAGGGTTAGGGTTAGGGTAGGGTTAGGGTTAGGGTTAGGGTTAGGTTTGCGTTAGGGTTAGGGTTAGGGTTAGTGTTATAGTTAGGTTTGCGTTACGATTAGGGTTAGGGTTCTGGTTAGGTTTAGGGTTAGGTTTGCGTAAGGGTTAGTGTTAGGATTAGGTTTAGAGTTAGGTTTAATGTTACGTTTGTTTTAGGGTTAGGGTTAGGGTTAGGTTTGCGTTAGGGTTAGGGTCAGTGTTAGGGTTACTGTTAGGGTTAGTGTTAGGGTTAGGGTTAGGGTTAGGGTTAGGGTTAGGGTTAGGGTTAGGTTTGCGTTATGGTTAGAGTTAGGGTTAGGGTTAGGGTTAGGGTTAGGTTTGCGTTAGGGTTGGGGTTAGGGTTAGGATTAGGGTTAGGTTTGCGTTAGGGTTAGCTTTAGGGTTAGGTTTAGGGTTTGGGTTAGGTTTAGGGTTAGGGTTAGGGTTTAGGTTTGGGGTTAGGGTTAGTGTTAGGGTTAGGTTTCTGTTAGGGTTAGGGTTAGGGTTAGGGTTAGGGTTAGGGTTAGGGTTAGGTTTGCGTTAGGGTTAGGGTTATGTTTAGGGTTAGGTTTAGAGTTAGGGTTAGGTTTGCGATAGAGTTAGAGTTAGGTTTAGGATTAGGGTTAGGGTTTAGGTTTAGGGTTAGGGTTAGGGTTAGGGTTAGGTTTCTGTTAGGGTTAGGGTTAGAGTTAGGGTTAGGGTTAGGGTTAGGTTTGCGTTAGGGTTAGGGTTAGGGTTTGGGTTAGGGTTATGGTTAGGGTTAGTGTTAGGGTACGGTCAGGGTTAGGGTTAGGATTAGGTTAGGGTTAGGGTTTGGGTTAGGGTTAGGGTTAGGCTCAGGGTTAGGGTTAGGGTTATGTTTAGGGTTAGGTTTGCGTTAGGGTTCGGGCAAGTGTTAGGGTTAGGTATGCGTTAGGTTTAGGGTTAGGATTAGGGTAAGCTTTGCCTTAGTGTTAGGGTTAGGGTTAGGGTTAGGTTTCTGTTAGGGTTAGGTTTAGGTTTAGGGTTAGGGTTGGGGTTAGGGTTAGGTTTAGGGTTAGGTTTCCGTTATGGTAAGGTTAGGGTTAGGGTTAAGATTAGGGTTAGGGTTAGGTTTAGGGTTAGGGTTAGGGTTAGGGTTAGGGTTAGGGTTAGGTTTAGGTTTGCGATAGGGTTAGTGTTAGTGTTTGGGTTAGGTTTGCGTTAGGGTTTTCATTAGGTTTAGGGTTAGGGTTAGGTTTTGGGTTAGGGTTAGGGTTAGGTTTAGGGTAGGGTTAGCGTTAGGTTTAGGGTTAGGGTTAGGTTAGGGTTAGGGTTAATGTTAGTTTTTGAGTTAGGGTTAGGGTTAGGGTTAGGTTTAGGGTTAGGGTTAGGGATAGGGTTAGGGTTAGGGTTATGTTAGGGTTAGGGTTAGGGTTAGGATTAGGTTAAGGTTAGGGTTAGTGTTAGGGTTTGGTTTAGGGTTATGGTAAGTTTTAGGGTTAGGTTTGCGTTAGGGTTAGGTTTAGGGTTAGTTTTAGGTTTAGGGTTAGGTTTAGGGTTAGGGTTAGGGTTTAGGTTTAGGGTTAGGGTTAGGGTTAGTGTTAGGGTTAGGTTTGCGTTAGGGTTAGGGTTAGGGTTAAGATTAGGTTTAGGGTTAGGGTTAGGTTTGCGATAGGGTTAGGGTTAGGGTTAGGTTTGCGTTAGGGTTTTCGTTAGGTTTAGGGTTAGGGTTAGGGTTAGTGTTAGGGTAGGGTTAGGTGGGTTAGGGTTAGGGTTAATGTTAGGTTTCGGGTTCGGGTTAGGTTTAGATTTAGGTTTTGTTAGGGTTAGGGTTAGGTTTAGGGTTAGGTTTGCGTTAGGGTTAGGGTTATCGTTAGAGTTAGGGTTAGGATTAGGGTTAGGTTTAGGGTTAGGGTTAGGGTTAGGATTGCGTTAGGGTTAGGGTTATCTTTAGGGTTAGGGTTAGGTTTGCGTTAGAGTTAGGGTTAGGGTTAGGGTTAGGGTTAGGTTTGCATTAGGGTTGTGGTTTGGGTTAGGATTAGGGTTAGGTTTGCGTTAGGGTTAGGTTTAGGGTTAGGGTTAGGGTTTAGGTTTAGGGTTAGGGTTAGTTTTAGTGTTAGGTTTGCGTTAGGGTTAGAGATAGGGTTAGGTTTAGGGTTAGGGTTATGGTTAGGGTTAATGTGTGGGTTAGGGTTAGGTTTGCCTTAGGTTTAGGGTAGGGTTAGGGTTAGGGTTAGGGTTAGGGTTAAGGTTAGGGTTAGGTTTAGTGTTAGGGTTAGGGTTAGGGTTAAGGTTAGGTTTATGGTTAGGGTTAGGTTTACGTTACGGTTAGGGTTAGGGTTAGGTTTAGGGTTAGGGTTAGGTTTGCGATAAGGTTAGGGTTAGGGTTAGGTTTAGGGTTAGGGTAGGTTTAGGGTTAGGCTAGTGTTAGGGTTAACGTTAGGTTTCGGGTTAGGGTTAGGTTTAGATTTAGGTTGTGTTAGGGTTAGGGTTAGGGTTAAGTTAGTTTTGCGATAAGGTTAGGGTTAGGGTTAGGTTTAGGGTTAGGGTTAGGGTTAGGGTCAGGTTTAGGGTTAGGTTTGCGTTAGGGTTATGGTTAGGGTTATTGTTAGGGTTAGGTTTGCGTTAGGGTTAGGGTTTGGGTTAAGGTTAGGGTTAGGGTTAGGGTTAGGGTTAGGGTTAGGGTAGGGTTAGGGTTAGGGTTAGGGTAGGGTTAGGTTAGGGTTAGGGTTAATGTTAGTTTTCGAGTTAGGGTTAGGTTTAGGTTTAGGTTGTGTTAGGGTTAGGGTTAGGGTTAGGGTTAGTTTTGCGTTAGGGTTAGCGTTAGGGTTAGGGTTAGTGTTATTGTTAGGTTTGCGTTACGGTTAGGGTTATGGTTTGGTTAGGGTTACGGTTAGGTTTGCGTCAGGGTTAGGGTTAGGATGAGGTTTAAGGTTAGGGTTAGGGTTAGGTTTGTGTTAGGGTTAGGGTTAGGATTATGGTTAAGGTTAGGGTTAGGGTTAGGGTTAGGGTTAGGGTTATGGTTAGGGTTAGGTTTGCGTCAGGGATAGGGTTAGGATTAGGTTTAGGGTTAGGGTTAGGATTAGGGTTAGGTTTGCGTTAGGGTTAAGGTTAGGGTTAGGTTTAGGATTAGGGTTAGGTTTGCGATAGGGTTAGGGTTATGGTTAGGGTTAGGGTTAGGGTAGTGTTAGGGTTAGGGTTAGGGTTAGGGTTAGGTTAGTGTTAGGGTTAACGTTAGATTTCGGGTTAGGTTTAGGTTTAGATTTAGGTTGTGTTAGGGTAATGGTTAGGGTTAGGGTTAGGTTTGCGTTAGGGTTAGGGTTAGTGTTAGGATTAGTGTTATTGTTAGGTTTGCGTTACGGTTAGGGTTATGGTTTTGGTTAGGGTTAGGGTTAGGTTTGCGTCAGGGTTAGGGTTAGGATTAGGTTTAAGGTTAGGGTTAGGGTTACGTTTGCGTTAGGGTTAGGGTTAGGGTTAGGGTTAGGGTTAGGGTTATGGTTAAGGTTAGGGTTAGGGTTAGGGTTAGGGTTAGGGTTAGGTTAGGGTTAGGGTTATGGTTAGGTTAAGGTTAGGGTTAGGGTTAGGGTTAGGGTTAGGGTTAGGGTTAGGGTTAGGTTTAGGTTTAGGTTTGCGTTAGGGTTAGGGTAAGTGTTAGGGTTAGGAATGCGTAAGGGTTAGGGTTAGGGTTAGGGTTAGGGTTAGGGTTAGGATTAGGGTTAGGGTTAGGGTTAGTGTTAGGGTTAGCTTTGCCTTACTGTTAGTGTTAGGGTTAGGGTTAGTGTTAGGGTTAGGGTTAGGGTTAGGTTTGCGTTAGCGTTAGGGTTAGGTTTAGGGTAGGGTTAGTGTTAGGTTTGCGTTAGTTTTAGGGTTAGGGTTAGGGTTAGGGTTATGGTTAGGTTTCTGGTAGGGTTAGGGTTAGGTTTAGGGTTAGGTTTAGGGTTAGGTTTAGGGTTAGGTTTAGGGATAGGTTTAGGGTTAGGTTTGCGTTAGGGTTAGGGTAAGGGTTAGGGTTAGGTATGCGTTAGGGTTAGGGTTAGGGTTAGGGTTAGGGTTAGGGTTAGGGTTAAGGTTAGTGTTAGGGTAGGGATAGGGTTAGTGGTATGTTTAGGGTTAGATTAGGGTTAGGGTTAATGTTAGGTTTCGGGTTAGGGTTAGGTTTAAATTTAGGTTGTGTTAGGGTTAGGGTTAGGGTTAGGGTTAGGTTTGCGTTAGGGTTAGGGTTAGGGTTAGGGTTAGGGTTATGGTTAGGTTTAGGTTTAGGGTTAGGTTAGGGTTAGGGTTAGGGTTAGGGTTAGGGTTAGGTTAGGGTTAGGGTTAGGGTTAGGGTTAGGGTTAGGGTTAGGGTTAGGTTTAGGTTTAAGTTTGCGTTAGGGTTAGGGTAAGTGTTAGGGTTAGGAATGCGTAAGGGTTAGGGTTAGGGTTAGCTTTGCGTTACAGTTAGGGTTAGGTTTAGGGTTAGGGTTAGGGTTAGGTTTGCGTTAGGGTTAGGGTTAGGTTTAGGGTTAGGGTTAGGTTTCTGTTAGGGTTAGGGTTAGGGTTAGGGTTAGGGTTAGGGTTAGGGTTACGGTTAGGGTTAGGGTTAGGTTTGCGTTAGTGTTAGGGTTAGGGTTAGGTTTAGGGTTAGGGTTAGGTTTGCGATAGGGTTAGGGTTAGGGTTAGGGTTAGGGTAGGGTTAGGGTTAGGGTTAGGGTTATGGTTAGGGTTAGGTTAGTGTTAGGGTTAACGTTAGGTTTCGGGTTAGGGTTAGGTTTAGATTTAGGTTGTGTTAGGGTTAGGGTTAGGGTTAGGGTTAAGTTTGCGTTAGGGTTAGGGTTAGGGTTAGGGTTAGTGTTATTGTTAGGTTTGCGTTACGGTTAGGGTTAGGGTTATGGTTAGGGTAGGGGTTAGGTTTGCGTCAGGGTTAGGGTTAGGATTAAGTTTAGGTTTAGGATTAGGATTAGGTTTGTGTTAGGGTTAGGGTTAGGGTTAGGGTTAAGGTTAGGGTTAGGGTTAGGGTTAGGGTTAGGGTTAGGGTTAGGTTAGGGTTAGGATTAGGGTTAGGGTTAGGGTTAGTTTAGGGTTAGAGTTAATGTTAGGTTTCGGGTTAGGGTTAGGTTTAGATTTAGGTTGTGTTAGGTTTAGGATTAGGGTTAGGGTTAGGTTTGCGTTAGGGTTAGGGTTAGTGTTAGGGTTAGTGTTATTGTTAGTTTTGCGTTACGGTTAGGGATAAGGTTATGGTTAGTGTTAGGGTTAGGTTTGCGTAAGGGTTAAGGTTAGAATTAGGGTTAGGGTTAGGGTTAGGGTTAGGTTTGTTTTAGGGTTAGGGTTAGGGTTAGGTTTGCGTTAGGGTTAGGGTTAGGGTTAGGGTTAGGGTTAGGTTTAGGGTTAGTTTAGGGTTAGGGTTAAGGTTATGGTTAGGTTAGGGTAAGGGTTAGGGTTAGGGTTAGGGTTAGGGTTAGGGTTAGCTTTGCGTTAGTGTTAGGGTTAGTGTTAGGGTTAGGGTTAGGGTTAGGGTAAGTTTTGCGTTACGGTTAGGGTTAGGTTTAGGGTTATGGTCAGTGTTAGGTTTGCGTTAGGTTTAGGGTTAGGGTTAGGGTTATGGTTAGCTTTCTGTTAGGGATAGGGTTAGGTTTAGGGTTAGGGTTAGGGTTAGGGTTAGTTTTAGTGTTAGGTTTGCGTTAGGGTTAGAGTTAGGGTTAGGTTTAGGGTTAGGGTTATGGTTAGGGTTAATGTGAGGGTTAGGGTTAGGTTTGCCTTAGGTTTAGGGTAGGGTTAGGGTTAGGGTTAGGGTTAGGGTTAAGGTTAGGGTTAGGTTTAGGGTTAGGGTTAGGGTTAGGGTTAGGGTTAGGGTTAGGGATAGGTTAGGGTTAGGTTTGCGTTAGGGTTAGGGTAAGGGTTAGGGTTAGGTATGCGTTAGGGTTAGGGTTAGGGTTAGGGTTAGGGTTAGGGTTAGGGTTAAGGTTAGTGTTAGGGTAGGGATAGGGTTAGTGTTAGGTTTAGGGTTAGATTAGGGTTAGGGTTAATGTTAGGTTTCGGGTTAGGGTTAGGTTTAAATTTAGGTTGTGTTAGGGTTAGGGTTAGGGTTAGGTTTGCGTTAGGGTTAGGGTTAGGGTTAGGGTTAGGGTTATGGTTAGGTTTAGGTTTAGGGTTAGGTTAGGGTTAGGGTTAGGGTTAGGGTTAGGGTTAGGGTTAGGTTAGGGTTAGGGTTAGGGCTAGGGTTAGGGTTAGGGTTAGGGTTAGGTTTAGGGTTAGGTTTGCGTTAGGGTTAGGGTAAGTGTTAGGGTTAGGAATGCGTAAGGGTTAGGGTTAGGGTTAGGGTTAGGGTTAGCTTTGCGTTACAGTTAGGGTTAGGGTTAGGGTTAGGGTTAGGGTTAGGTTTGCGTTAGGGTTAGGGTTAGGTTTAGGGTTAGGGTTAGGTTTCTGTTAGGGTTAGGGTTAGGGTTAGGGTTAGGGTTAGGGTTACGGTTAGGGTTACGGTTAGGTTTGCGTTAGTGTTAGGGTTAGGGTTAGGTTTAGGGTTAGGGTTAGGTTTGCGATAGGGTTAGGGTTAGGGTTAGGGTTAGTGTTATTGTTAGGTTTGCGTTACGGTTAGGGTTAGGGTTATGGCAGGGTAGGGGTTAGGTTTGCGTCAGGGTTAGGGTTAGGATTAGGTTTAGGTTTAGGGTTAGGATTAGGTTTGTGTTAGGGTTACTGTTAGGGTTAGGGTTAATGTTAGGGTTAGGGTTAGGGTTAGGGTTAGGGTTAGGGTTAGGATTAGGTTAGGGTTAGGATTAGGGTTAGGGTTAGGGTTAGTTTAGGGTTAGGGTTAATGTTAGGTTTCGGGTTAGGGTTAGGTTTAGATTTAGGTTGTGTTAGGGTTAGGGTTAGTGTTAGGGTTAGGTTTGCGTTAGGGTTAGGGTTAGTGTTAGGGTTAGTGTTATTGTTAGTTTTGCGTTACGGTTAGGGATAAGGTTATGGTTAGTGTTAGGGTTAGGTTTGCGTAAGGGTTAAGGTTAGAATTAGGGTTAGGGTTAGGGTTAGGGTTAGGTTTGTTTTAGGGTTAAGGTTAGGGTTAGGTTTGCGTTAGGGTTAGGGTTAGGGTTAGGGTTATGGTTAGGTTTAGGTTTAGGTTAGGGTTAGGGTTAAGGTTAGGGTTAGGTTAGGGTTAGGGTTAGGTTTGGGTTAGGTTTAGGGTAAGATTTTCGTTAGGGTTAGGGTAAGTGTTAGGGTTAGGAATGCGTTAGGGTTAGGGTTAGGGTTAGGGTTAGGGTTAGCTTTGCGTTAGTGTTAGGGTTAGTGTTAGGGTTAGGGTTAGGGTTAGGGTAAGGTTTGCGTTATGGTTAGGGTTAGGTTTATGGTTATGGTTAGTGTTAGGTTTGCGTTAGGTTTAGGGTTAGGGTTAGGGTTATGGTTAGGTTTCTGTTAGGGATAGGGTTAGGTTTAGGGTTAGGGTTAGGGTTAGGGTTCGTTTTAGGGTTAGTTTTGCGTTAGCGTTAAAGTTAGGGTTAGGTTTAGGGTTAGGGTTATGGTTAGGGTTAATGTTAGGGTTAGGGTTAGGTTTGCCTTAGGGTTAGGGTAGGGTTAGGGTTTGGGTTAGGGTTAGGGTTAAGGTTAGGGTTAGGTTTAGGGTTAGGGTTAGGGTTAGGGTTAGGGTTAGGTTTATGGTTAGGGTTAGATTTACGTTAGGGTTAGGGTTAGGGTTAGGTTTAGGGTTAGGGTTAGGTTTGCGATAAGGTTAGGGTTAGGGTTAGGTTTAGGGTTAGGGTAGTGTTAGGGTTAGGCTAGTGTTAGGGTTAACGTAAGCTTTCGGGTTAGGGTTAGGTTTAGATTTAGGTTGTGTTAGGGTTAGGGTTAGGGTTAGGGTAGGGTTAGGGTTAGGGTTAGGGTTAGGTTAGTGTTAGGGTTAACGTTAGGTTTCGGGTTAGGGTTAGGTTTAGATTTAGGTTGTGTTAGGGTTTGGGTTAGGGTTAGGGTTAGGTTTGCGATAAGGTTAGGGTTAGGGTTAGGTTTAGGGTTAGGGTTAGGGTTAGGGTTAGGTTTAGGGTTAGGTTTACGTTAGGGTTATGGTTAGGGTTAGGTTTAGGGTTATTGTTAGGGTTTGGTTTGCGTTAGGGTTAGGGCTTGGGTTAAGGTTAAGGTTAGGGTTAGGGTTAGGGTTAGGGTTAGGGTTAGGGTTAGGGTAGGATTAGGGTTAGGTTAGGGTTAGGGTTAATGTTAGTTTTCGAGTTAGGGTTAGGTTTAGGTTTAGGTTGTGTTAGTGTTAGGCTTAGGGTTAGGGTTAGGTCTGCGTTAGGGTTAGGGTTAGGGTTATGGTTAGGGTTAGGTTAGTGTTAGGGTTAACGTTAGGTTTCGGGTTAGGGTTAGGTTTAGATTTAGGTTGTGTTAGGGTTAGGGTTAGGGTTAGGGTTAAGTTTGCGTTAGGGTTAGGGTTAGGGTTAGGGTTATTGTTATTGTTAGGTTTGCGTTACGGTTAGGGTTAGGGTTATGGTTAGGGTAGGGGTTAGGTTTGCGTCAGGGTTAGGGTTAGGATTAAGTTTAGGTTTAGGATTAGGATTAGGTTTGTGTTAGGGTTAGGGTTAGGGTTAGGGTTAAGGTTAGGGTTAGGGTTAGGGTTAGGGTTAGGGTTAGGGTTAGGGTTAGGGTTAGGTTAGGGTTAGGATTAGGGTTAGGGTTAGGGTTAGTTTAGGGTTAGAGTTAATGTTAGGTTTCGGGTTAGGGTTAGGTTTAGATTTAGGTTGTGTTAGGTTTAGGATTAGGGGTAGGGTTAGGTTTGCGTTAGGGTTAGGGTTAGTGTTAGGGTTAGTGTTATTGTTAGTTTTGCGTTACGGTTAGGGATAAGGTTATGGTTAGTGTTAGGGTTAGGTTTGCGTAAGGGTTAAGGTTAGAATTAGGGTTAGGGTTAGGGTTAGGGTTAGGTTTGTTTTAGGGTTAGGGTTAGGGTTAGGTTTGCGTTAGGGTTAGGGTTAGGGTTAGGGTTAGGGTTAGGTTTAGGGTTAGTTTAGGGTTAGGGTTAAGGTTATGGTTAGGTTAGGGTAAGGGTTAGGGTTAGGGTTAGGGTTAGGGTTAGGGTTAGCTTTGCGTTAGTGTTAGGGTTAGTGTTAGGGTTAGGGTTAGGGTTAGGGTAAGTTTTGCGTTACGGTTAGGGTTAGGTTTAGGGTTATGGTCAGTGTTAGGTTTGCGTTAGGTTTAGGGTTAGGGTTAGGGTTATGGTTAGCTTTCTGTTAGGGATAGGGTTAGGTTTAGGGTTAGGGTTAGGGTTAGGGTTAGTTTTAGTGTTAGGTTTGCGTTAGGGTTAGAGTTAGGGTTAGGTTTAGGGTTAGGGTTATGGTTAGGGTTAATGTGAGGGTTAGGGTTAGGTTTGCCTTAGGTTTAGGGTAGGGTTAGGGTTAGGGTTAGGGTTAGGGTTAAGGTTAGGGTTAGGTTTAGGGTTAGGGTTAGGGTTAGGGTTAGGGTTAGGGTTAGGGTTAGGTTTGTGTTACGGTTAGGGTTAGGGTTTTGGTTAGGGTTAGGGTTAGGTTTGCGTCAGGGTTAGGGTTAGGATAAGGTTTAGGGTTAGGGTTAGGGTTAGGTTTGTGTTAGGGTTAGGGTTAGGGTTAGGGTTAAGGTTAGGGTTACGGTTAGGGTTACGGTTAGTGTTAGGTTAGGGTTAGGGTTAGGGTTAGGTTAACGTTAGGGTTAGGGTTAGGGTTAGGGTTAAGGTTAGGGTTACGGTTAGGGTTACGGTTAGTGTTAGGATTAGGGTTAGGGTTAGGGTTATGTTTAGGGTTAGGTTTGCGTAAAGGTTAGTGTAAGAATTAGGGTTAGGTATGCGTTAGGGTTAGGGCTAGGGTTAGGGTTAGGGTTAGCTTTGCGTTAGTGTTAGGGTTAGGGTTAGGGTTAGGGTTAGTGTTAGGGTTAGGTTTAGGGTTAGGGTTAGGGTTAATGTTAGGTTTCGGGTTAGGGTTAGGTTTAGATTTAGGTTGTGTTAGGGTTAGGTTTAGGGTTAGGGTTAGGTTTGCGTTAGGGTTAGGGTTAAGTTTAGGGTTATGGTTAGGGTTAGGTTTAGGTTTAGGGTTAGGTTAGGGTTAGGGTTAGGTTTAGATTGAGGTTAGGTTATGGTTAGGGTTAGGGTTAGGGTTAGGTTTAGGTTTAGGGTTAGGTTTGCGTAAGGGTTAGGGTTAGGATTAGGGTTAGGGTTAGGGTTAGGTTTGTTTTAGGGTTAAGGTTAGGGTTAGGTTTGCGTTAGGGTTAGGGTTAGGGTTAGGGTTATGGTTAGGTTTAGGGTTAGGTTAGGGTTAGGGTTAAGGTTATGGTTAGATTAGGGTTAGGGTTAGGTTTGGGTTAGGTTTAGGGTAAGGTTTGCGTTAGGGTTAGGGTAAGTGTTAGGTTTAGAAATGCGTTAGTGTTAGGGTTAGGGTTAGGGTTAGGGTTAGGGTTAGCTTTGCGTTAGTGTTAGGGTTAGGGTTAGGGTTAGGGTTAGGGTTAGGTTTGCGTTAGGGTTAGGGTTAGGATTAGGGTTATGTTTAGTGTTAGGTTTGCGTTAGGTTTAGGGTTAGGGTTAGGGTTATGGTTAGGTTTCTGTTAGGTTTAGGGTTAGGTTTAGGGTTAGGGTTAGGTTTAGGGTTAGTTTTAGGGTTAGGTTTGCGTTAGGGTTAGGGTTAGAGTTAGGTTTAGGGTTAGGGTTATGGTTAGGGTTAATGTTAGTGTTAGGGTTAGGTTTGCCTTAGGGTTAGTGTAGGGTTAGGGTTAGGGTTAAGGTTAGGATTAGGTTTAGGGTTAGGGTTAAGGTTAGGGTTAGCGTTAGGGTTAGGTTTGCGTTAGGGTTAGGGTTAGGGTTAGGTTTAGGGTTAGGGTTAGGTTTGCGATAGGGTTAGGGTTATGGTTGGGGTTAGGGTTAGGGTAGGGTTAGGGTTAGGGTTAGGGTTAGGGTTAGGTTAGTGTTAGGGTTAACGTTAGGTTTCGGGTTAGGATTAGGTTTAGATTTAGGTTGTGTTAGGGTTATGGTTAGGGTTATGGTTAAGTTTGCGTTAGGGTTAGGGTTAGGGTTAGGGTTAGTGTTATTGTTAGGTTTGCGTTACGGTTAGGGTTAGGGTTTTGGTTAGGGTTAGGGTTAGGTTTGCGTCAGGGTTAGGGTTAGGATTAGGTTTAAGGTTAGGGTTAGGGTTAGGTTTGTGTTAGGGTTAGGGTTAGGGTTATGGTTAAGGTTAGGGTTAGGGTTAGGGTTAGGGTTAGGGTTAGGTTAGGGTTCGGGTTATGGTTAGGTTAAGGTTAGGGTTAGGGTTAGGGTTAGGGTTAGGGTTAGGGTTAGGGTTAGTTTTAGGGTTAGGTTTGCGTTAGGGTTAGGGTAAGTGTTAGGGTTAGGAATGCGTAAGGGTTAGGGTTAGGGTTAGGGTTAGGGTTAGGGTTAGGATTAGGGTTAGGGTTAGGGTTAGGGTTAGGGTTAGCTTTGCGTTACTGTTAGTGTTAGGGTTACGGTTAGTGTTAGGGTTAGGGTTAGGGTTAGGTTTGCGTTAGGGTTAGGGTTAGGTTTAGGGTAGGGTTAGTGTTAGGTTTGCGTTAGTTTTAGGGTTAGGGTTAGGGTTAGGGTTAGGTTTCTGGTAGGGATAGGGTTAGGTTTAGGGTTAGGGTTAGGGTTAGGGTTAGGGTTAGGGTTAGGGTTAGGTTTAATTTTAGGGTTAGGTTTGCGTTAGGGTTAGGTTAAGGGTTAGGGTTAGGTATGCGTTAGGGTTAGGGTTAGGGTTAGGGTTACGGTTAAGGTTAGGGTTAGGGCTAAGGTTAGTGTTAGGGTAGGGATAGGGTTAGTGTTAGGTTTAGGGTTAGATTAGGGTTAGGGTTAATGTTAGGTTTCGGGTTAGGGTTAGGTTTAAATTTAGGTTGTGTTAGGGTTAGTGTTAGGGTTAGGGTTAGGTTTGCGTTAGGGTTAGGGTTAGGGTTAGGGTTAGGGTTATGGTTAGGTTTAGGTTTAGGGTTAGGTTAGGGTTAGGGTTAGGGTTAGGGTTAGGATTAGGTTAGGGTTAGGGTTAGGGTTAGGATTAGGGTTAGGTTTAGGGTTAGGGTTAGGTTTATGGTTAGGTTTGCGTTAGGGTTAGGGTAAGTGTTAGGGTTAGGAATGCATAAGGGTTAGAGTTAGGGTTAGGGTTAGGTTTAGCTTTGCGTTACAGTTAGGGTTAGGGTTAGGGTTAGGGTTAGGGTTAGGTTTGCGTTAGGGTTAGGGTTAGGTTTAGGGTTAGGGTTAGGTTTCTGTTAGGGTTAGGGTTAGGGTTAGGGGTAGGGTTAGGGTTAGGGTTAGGGTTAGGGTTAGGTTTTCGTTAGTGTTAGGGTTAGGGTTAGGTTTAGGGTTAGGGTTAGGTTTGCGATAGGGTTAGGGTTAGGGTTAGGGTAGGGTTAGGGTTAGGGTTAGGGTTATGGTTAGGGTTAGGTTAGTGTTAGGGTTAACGTTAGGTTTCGGGTTAGGGTTAGGTTTAGATTTAGGTTGTGTTAGGTTTAGGGTTAGGGTTAGGGTTAGGTTTGCGTTAGGGTTAGGGTTAGGGTTACGGTTAGTGTTATTGTTAGGTTTGCGTTACGGTTAGTGTTAGGGTTATGGTTAGGGTAGGGGTTAGGTTTGCGTCAGGGTTAGGGTTAGGATTAAGTTTAGGTTTAGGGTTAGGATTAGGTTTGTGTTAGGGTTAGGGTTAGGGTTAGGGTTAAGGTTAGGGTTAGGGTTAGGGTTAGGGTTAGGGTTAGGGTTAGGGTTAGGTTAGGGTTAGGATTAGGGTTAGGGTTAGGGTTAGTTTAGGGTTAGGGTTAATGTTAGGTTTCGGGTTAGGGTTAGGTTTAGATTTAGGTTGTGTTAGGGTTAGGATTAGGGTTAGGGTTAGGTTTGCGTTAGGGTTAGGGTTAGTGTTAGGGTTAGTGTTATTGTTAGTTTTGCGTTACGGTTAGGGATAAGGTTATGGTTAGTGTTAGGGTTAGGTTTGCGTAAGGGTTAAGGTTAGAATTAGGGTTAGGGTTAGGGTTAGGGTTAGGTTTGTTTTAGGGTTAGGGTTAGGGTTAGGTTTGCGTTAGGGTTAGGGTTAGGGTTAGGGTTAGGGTTAGGTTTAGGGTTAGTTTAGGGTTAGGGTTAAGGTTATGGTTAGGTTAGGGTAAGTGTTAGGGTTAGGGTTAGGGTTAGGGTTAGGGTTAGCTTTGCGTTAGTGTTAGGGTTAGTGTTAGGGTTAGGGTTAGGGTTAGGGTAAGTTTTGCGTTATGGTTAGGGTTAGGTTTAGGGTTATGATCAGTGTTAGGTTTGCGTTAGGTTTAGGGTTAGGGTTAGGGTTATGGTTAGGTTTCTGTTAGGGATAGGGTTAGGTTTAGGGTTAGGGTTAGGGTTAGGGTTAGTTTTAGTGTTAGGTTTGCGTTAGGGTTAGAGATAGGGTTAGGTTTAGGGTTAGGGTTATGGTTAGGGTTAATGTGTGGGTTAGGGTTAGGTTTGCCTTAGGTTTAGGGTAGGGTTAGGGTTAGGGTTAGGGTTAGGGTTAAGGTTAGGGTTAGGTTTAGGGTTAGGGTTAGGGTTAGGGTTAAGGTTAGGTTTATGGTTAGGGTTAGGTTTACGTTACGGTTAGGGTTAGGGTTAGGTTTAGGGTTAGGGTTAGGTTTGCGATAAGGTTAGGGTTAGGGTTAGGTTTAGGGTTAGGGTAGGTTTAGGGTTAGGCTAGTGTTAGGGTTAACGTTAGGTTTCGGGTTAGGGTTAGGTTTAGATTTAGGTTGTGTTAGGGTTAGGGTTAGGGTTAGGGTTAGTTTTGCGTTAGGGTTAGGGTTAGTGTTAGGGTTAGGGTTAGGGTAGGGTTAGTGTTAGGGTTAGGGTTAGGTTAGTGTTAGGGATAACGTTAGGTTTCGGGTTAGTGTTAGGTTTAGATTTAGGTTGTGTTAGGGTTAGGGTTAGGGTTAAGTTAGGTTTGCGATAAGGTTAGGGTTAGGGTTAGGTTTAGGGTTAGGGTTAGGGTTAGGGTTAGGTTTAGGGTTAGGTTTGCGTTAGGGTTATGGTTAGGGTTATTGTTAGGGTTAGGTTTGCGTTAGGGTTAGGGTTTGGGTTAAGGTTAGGGTTAGGGTTAGGGTTAGGGTTAGGGTTAGGGTAGGGTTAGGGTTAGGGTTAGGGTAGGGTTAGGTTAGGGTTAGGGTTAATGTTAGTTTTCGAGTTAGGGTTAGGTTTAGGTTTAGGTTGTGTTAGGGTTAGGGTTAGGGTTAGGGTTAGGTTTGCGTTAGGGTTAGGGTTAGGGTTAGGGTTAGTGTTATTGTTAGGTTTGCGTTACGGTTAGGGTTATGGTTTGGTTAGGGTTACGGTTAGGTTTGCGTCAGGGTTAGGGTTAGGATTAGGTTTAAGGTTAGGGTTAGGGTTAGGTTTGTGTTAGGTTTAGGGTTAGGGTTATGGTTAAGGTTAGGGTTAGGGTTAGGGTTAGGGTTAGGGTTATGGTTAGGGTTAGGTTTGCGTCAGGGATAGGGTTAGGATTAGGTTTAGGGTTAGGGTTAGGATTAGGGTTAGGTTTGCGTTAGGGTTAAGGTTAGGGTTAGGTTTAGGATTAGGGTTAGGTTTGCGATAGGGTTATGGTTATGGTTAGGGTTAGGGTTAGGGTAGTGTTAGGGTTAGGGTTAGGGTTAGGGTTAGGTTAGTGTTAGGGTTAACGTTAGCTTTCGGGTTAGGTTTAGGTTTAGATTTAGGTTGTGTTAGGGTTATGGTTAGGGTTAGGGTTAGGTTTGCGTTAGGGTTAGGGTTAGTGTTAGGATTAGTGTTATTGTTAGGTTTGCGTTACGGTTAGGGTTATGGTTTTGGTTAGGGTTAGGGTTAGGTTT